>NC_087402.1:14415000-14482500 GCF_031307605.1 Tribolium castaneum
TAAGCTATTCTCGTCGAAACTATAATGTAATTAGTATTTTGTGCTAGAATACAGCGTTTTTGTTAGATTTATTAACAATTTTGTCTATTTTAAGCAATGAAACGAATAGGATTAGCTGCCTTTATCCAAAGTGATACATAAATTGCTCTTTTATGCCAGATTAATACGTTTTTAGTCTGTTCCATGTAAGTTTTCTTGTTCAAAGCAAAAGATCGTCTAAAGTAAGCCGTTTTTGTTTGAACTGATGAACAATTCAGACTGAGAGTCAACAAAAATAATTTGTTTTAATCCAAACTGATAATTTTTGACCCTATAAGAGTCCGAGATACGCCGTTCTCGTCAAGTCTATAACGTAATTCGTTTTTTTGTGTCAGAATACGACGTTTTCTGTCTGTTTAATATAAGTTTTTAATAATAATAATAATAATAATAACAATAATAATAATAATATTAATAATAACAATAATAATAATAATAATAATAATAATAATAATAATAATAAAAATAATAATAGAAATAAAAGTAAGCTTAGTTTTCTAAGCAAAAATGAAGCTTATTTTGTGTGTTATATGAGCGCTTTCTCATTTCTATGCAAGAAATCATCTGTGATCTGTATTTTTAGGCAAGAAATTGTCTAAAATTAATAACTCATTTTAAAACTGGTATAAAAACATTTACTATACAAAAGTTAATAATAATAATAATAATAATAATAATAATAATAATAATAATAATAGTAATAATAATAATAATAATAATAGTAATAATAATAATAATAATAATAATAATAATAATAATAATAATAATAATAATAATAATAATGATAATAATACTTATAATAATGAATTTCTTTCTAAATTAAAGCTTAGTTTTTCTAAGCAAAAATGATGCTTATTTTGTGTGTTATATGAGCGTTTTCTCATTTCTATGCAAGAGATCATCTGTGATCTGTGTTTTTAGGCAAGAAATTGAATAAAATTAATAACTCATTTTAAAACTGGTATAAAAACATTTACTATACAAAAGTTAATAATAATAATAATAATAATAATAATAATAATAATAATAGTAATAAAAGAAACAATAATAATAATAATAATAATAATAATAATAATAATAATAATAATAATAATAATAATAATAATGATAATAATACTTATAATAATAAATTTCTTTCTAAATTAAAGCTTAGTTTTTCTAAGCAAAAATGATGCTTATTTTGTGTTATCTGAGCGTTTTCTCATTTCTATGCAAGAGATCATCTGTGATCTGTGTTTTTAGGCAAGAAATTGTCTAAAATTAATAACTCATTTTAAAACTGGTATAAAAACATTTACTATACAAAAGTTATAATCGGTCTTTAATAATAATAATATAATATATTATTATATTATAATAATAATAATAATAGTAATAATAATAATAAAAATAATAGTAATAATAATAATAATAATAAAAATAAAAATAATAGTAGTAGTAAAAGTAAGCTTAGTTTTCTAAGCCAAAATGAAGCTTATTTTGTGTTATATGAGCGTTTTCTCATTTCTATGCAAAAGATCATGTGTGATCTGTGTTTTAAGTTGTGTCAGAATACGACGTTTTCTGTCTGTTTAATATAAGTTTTTAATAATAATAATAATAATAATAATAATAATAATAATAATAATAATAATAATAACAATAATAATAATAATAATAGTAATAGTAACAAAAGTAATAATAATAATAATACTTTTAAAAAGGAAAAATGGAATCAATAGAATGCAATCTAAGCCATTTTATAGTTTTTAATATTTAACAAAAATTTGCTTTAAAATAAAATGTTTGAAAAACCGAAATTAAACTAAATTAATTGTGTCTAACACTTTAGTAGAGGAAAAAGGAGGAGACATAAAAGTCACTAAAGTCTTAAAGTTGTCTTTAGTCGTCATATTAATAACAATTACATTTACAATAACAATACTAGTAGTACTAAATTTGCTTATATGCAAGCGCTTAATTAAGGTAACAGTTTTTTTGTTTTTTGCCTATATCTCGAAAACAGTTACTCCTATCAATTTTTACTTTTTCACCAAAATTAAAGGTGATAAAATTTCCTACAAAATAGTTATTTGCATTTTTCATGTAAAACTAACCATAAGCGAGATATAAGTTTAAAAATAATTATTAATTAAAAAAAAGTGTTTTAACAGAAAATGTCTTGTGATTTAAAATACACTTAATTTGTTGGGTCCAATACTTTATTAGAAGAAAAAGAAGGTGACATAAAAGTCACTGAAGTCTTCAGAGTCGTTTTTAAATGCTGCATTTTTGACTTCGTCTCAAACATTGAAAACTGAATTACATTTTTGTTCAGTAACAGTTACAGTTTTCTTATTGGTTTTTTGCTTATATCTCGAAAACAGTTACTCCTATCAAATTTTATCTTTCTTTCAAAATTAAAGCTGATAAAATTTCCAACAAAATAGTTATTTACATTTTTCTTGTAGGACCAAGCATAAACGAGTTATAGAGTTGGATATAAATAATATTTAACAAAAATTTGCTTTAAAATAAAATGTTTGAAAAACCGAAATTAAACTAAATTAATTGTGTCTAACACTTTAGTAGAGGAAAAAGGAGAGACATAAAAGTCACTAAAGTCTTAAAGTTGTCTTTAGTCGTCATATTAATAACAATAACATTTATAATAACAATACTAGTAGTACTAAATTTGCTTATATGCAAGCGCTTAATTAAGGTAACAGTTTTTTTGTTTTTTGCCTATATCTCGAAAACAGTTACTCCTATCAATTTTTACTTTTTCACCAAAATTAAAGGTGATAAAATTTCCTACAAAATAGTTATTTGCATTTTTCATGTAGAACTAACCATAAGCGAGATATAAGTTTGAAAATAATTATTAATTAAAAAAAAGTGTTTTAACAGAAAATGTCTTGTGATTTAAAATACACTTAATTTGTTGGGTCCAATACTTTATTAGAAGAAAAAGGAGGTGACATAAAAGTCACTGAAGTCTTCAGAGTCGTTTTTAAATGCTGCATTTTTGACTTCGTCTCAAACATTGAAAACTGAATTACATTTTTGTTCAGTAACAGTTACAGTTTTCTTATTGGTTTTTTGCTTATATCTCGAAAACAGTTACTCCTATCAAATTTTATCTTACTTTCAAAATTAAAGCTGATAAAATTTCCAACAAAATAGTTATTTACATTTTTCTTGTAGAACCAAGCATAAACGAGTTATAGAGTTGGATATAAATAATATTTAACAAAAATTTGCTTTAAAATAAAATGCTTGAAAAACCGGAATTAAACTAAATTAATTGTGTCTAACACTTTAGTAGAGGAAAAAGGAGAAGACATAAAAGTCACTAAATGTTTCAGAGTCGTCTTTAGTCGTCATATTAATAACAATAACATTAATAATAATAATACTAATAGTACTAAATTTGCTTATATGCAAACGCTTAATTAACGTAACATCTTTTTGGTTTCTTGCTTATATCTCGAAAACAGTTACTCCTATCAATTTTCATCTTTTTTTCAAAATTAAAGCTGATAAAATTTCCTACAAAATAGTTATTTGCATTTTTTTGTAGGACCAACCATAAGCGAGTTATAGAGTTGGATATAAATAATATTTAACAAAAATTTGCTTTAAAATAAAATGTTTGAAAAACCGAAATTAAACTAAATTAATTGAGTCTAACACTTTAGTAGAGGAAAAAGAAAAAGACATAAAAGTCACTAAAGGTTTCAGAGTTGTCTTTAGTTGTCATATTAATAACAATAACATTAATAATAATAATACTAATAGTACTAAATTTGCTTATATGCAAACGCTTAATTAAGGTAACAGTGTTTTGGTTTCTTGCTTATATCTCGAAAGCAGTTACTCCTATCAATTTTTATCTTTTTACTAAAATTCAAGCTGATAAAATTTCCTACAAAATAGTTATTTGCATTTTTCATGTAGGACTAACCATAAGCGAGATATATGATTGAAAATAATTAATATTTAAGAAAAAAGTGCTTTAACAGAAAATGTCTTGTGATTTAAAATACACTTAATTTATTGGATCCAATACTTTATTAGAAGAAAAAGGAAGTGACATAAAAGTCACTGAAGTCTTCAGAGTCGTTTTTAAATGCTGCAGTTTCGTCTTCGTCTCAAACATTGAAAACTGAATTACATTTTTGTTCAGTAACAGTCACAGTTTTCTTATTGGTTTTTTGCTTATATCTCGAAAACAGTTACTCCTATCAATTTTTATCTTTCTGTCAAAATTAAAGCTGATAAAATTTCCTACAAAATAATTATTTGCATTTTTCTTGTAGGACCAACCATAAGCGAGTTATAGAGTTGGATATAAATAATATTTAACAAAAATTTGCTTTAAAATAAAATGTTTGAAAAACTGAAATTAAACTAATTTAATTGTGTCTAACACTTTAGTAGAGGAAAAAGAAGAAGACATAAAAGTCACTAAAGGTTTCAAAGTTGTCTTTAATCGTCATATTAATAACAATAACATTAATAATAATAATACTAATAGTACTAAATTTGTTTATATGCAAACGCTTAATTAAGGTAACAGTGTTTTGGTTTCTTGCTCATATCTCGAAAACAGTTACTCCTATCAATTTTTATCTTTTCACTAAAATTCAAGCTGATAAAATTTCCTACAAAATAGTTATTTGCATTTTTTATGTAGGACTAACCATAAGCGAGATATAAGATTGAAAATAATTAATATTTAAAAAAGAAGTGCTTTAACAGAAAATGTCTTGTGATTTAAAATACACTTAATTTATTAGGTCCAATACTTTATTAAAAAAAAAAAGGGGGTGACATATAAGTCACTGAAGTCTTCAGAGTCGATTTTAAATGCTGCATTTTCGTCTTCGTCTCAAACATTGAAAACTGATTTACATTTTTGTTCTGAAACGGTAACAGTTTTTACTTTGGTTTTTTGCTTATATCTCGAAAACAGTTACTCCTATCAATTTTTATCTTTCTTTCAAAATTAAAGCTGATAACATTTCCTACAAAATAGTTATTTGCATTTTTCTTGTAGGACCAACCATAAGCGAGTTATAAAGTTGGATATAAATAATATTTAACAAAAACTTGCTTAAAAATAAAATGTTTGAAATACTGAAATTAAACTAAATTAATTGTGTCTAACACTTTAGTAGAGAAAAAAGAAAAAGACATAAAAGTCACCAAAGTCTTCAGAATCGTTTTTAGTCGTCATATTAATAACAATAACATTAATAATAATAATACTAATAGTACTAAATCTGCTTATATGCAAGCGCTTTATTAAGGTAACAGTTTTTTGGTTTCTTGCTTATATCTCGAAAACAGTTACTCCTATGAATTTTTGTCTTTCTTTCAAAATTAAAGCTGATAAAATATTCTACAAAATAGTTATTTGCATTTTTCTTGTAGGACCAACCATAAGCGAGTTATAGAGTTGGATATAAATAATATTTAACAAAAATTTGCTTTAAAATAAAATGTTTGAAAAACTGAAATTAAACTAATTTAACTGTGTCTAACACTTTAGTAGAGAAAAAAGGAAAAGACATAAAAGTCACTAAAGGTTTCAGAGTTGTCTTTAGTTGTCATATTAATAACAATAACATTAATAATAATAATACTAATAGTACTAAATTTGCTTATATGCAAACGCTTAATTAAGGTAACAGTGTTTTGGTTTCTTGCTTATATCTCGAAAACAGTTACTCCTATCAATTTTTATCTTTTTACTAAAATTCAAGCTGATAAAATTTCCTACAAAATAGTTATTTGCATTTTTCATGTAGGACTAACCATAAGCGAGATATATGATTGAAAATAATTAATATTTAAAAAAAAAGTGCTTTAACAGAAAATGTCTTGTGATTTAAAATACACTTAATTTATTGGGTCCAATACTTTATTAGAAGAAAAAGGAAGTGACATAAAAGTCACTGAAGTCTTCAGAGTCGTTTTTAAATGCTGCAGTTTCGTCTTCGTCTCAAACATTGAAAACCGAATTACATTTTTGTTCAGTAACAGTCACAGTTTTCTTATTGGTTTTTTGCTTATATCTCGAAAACAGTTACTCCTATCAATTTTTATCTTTTTACTAAAATTTAAGCTGATAAAATTTCCTACAAAATAGTTATTTGCATTTTTCATGTAGGACTAACCATAAGCGAGATATATGATTGAAAATAATTAATATTTAAAAAAAAAGTGCTTTAACAGAAAATGTCTTGTGATTTAAAATACACTTAATTTATTGGGTCCAATACTTTATTAGAAGAAAAAGGAAGTGACATAAAAGTCACTGAAGTCTTCAGAGTCGTTTTTAAATGCTGCAGTTTCGTCTTCGTCTCAAACATTGAAAACCGAATTACATTTTTGTTCAGTAACAGTCACAGTTTTCTTATTGGTTTTTTGCTTATATCTCGAAAACAGTTACTCCTATCAATTTTTATCTTTTTACTAAAATTTAAGCTGATAAAATTTCCTACAAAATAGTTATTTGCATTTTTCATGTAGGACTAACCATAAGCGAGATATATGATTGAAAATAATTAATATTTAAAAAAAAAGTGCTTTAACAGAAAATGTCTTGTGATTTAAAATACACTTAATTTATTGGGTCCAATACTTTATTAGAAGAAAAAGGAAGTGACATAAAAGTCACTGAAGTCTTCAGAGTCGTTTTTAAATGCTGCAGTTTCGTCTTCGTCTCAAACATTGAAAACCGAATTACATTTTTGTTCAGTAACAGTCACAGTTTTCTTATTGGTTTTTTGCTTATATCTCGAAAACAGTTACTCCTATCAATTTTTATCTTTTTACTAAAATTTAAGCTGATAAAATTTCCTACAAAATAGTTATTTGCATTTTTCATGTAGGACTAACCATAAGCGAGATATATGATTGAAAATAATTAATATTTAAAAAAAAAGTGCTTTAACAGAAAATGTCTTGTGATTTAAAATACACTTAATTTATTGGGTCCAATACTTTTTTTTTAGAAAAAGGAAGTGACATAAAAGTCACTGAAGTCTTCAGAGTCGTTTTTAAATGCTGCAGTTTCGTCTTCGTCTCAAACATTGAAAACCGAATTACATTTTTGTTCAGTAACAGTCACAGTTTTCTTATTGGTTTTTTGCTTATATCTCGAAAACAGTAACTCCTATCAATTTTTATCTTTTTTTCAAAATTAAAGCTGATAAAATTTCCTACAAAATAGTTATTTGCATTTTTCTTGTAGGACCAACCATAAGCGAGTTATAGAGTTGGATATAAATAATATTTAACAAAAATTTGCTTTAAAATAAAATGTTTAAAAAACTGAAATTAAACTAATTTAATTGTGTCTAACACTTTAGTAGAGGAAAAAGAAGAAGACATAAAAGTCACTAAAGGTTTCAAAGTTGTCTTTAATCGTAATATTAATAACAATAACATTAATAATAATACTAATAGTACTAAATTTGCTTATATGCAAACGCTTAATTAAGGTAACAGTGTTTTGGTTTCTTGCTTATATCTCGAAAACAGTTACTCCTATCAATTTTTATTTTTTTACTAAAATTAAAGCTGATAAAATTTCCTACAAAATAGTTAATTGCATTTTTAATGTAGGACTAACCATAAGCGAGATATAAGTTTGAAAATAATTAAAATTTAAAAAAAAGTGCTTCAACAGAAAATGTCTTGTGATTTAAAATACACTTAATTTATTGGGTCCAATACTTTATTAGAAGAAAAAAGAGGTGACAGAAAGGTCACTGAAGTCTTTAGAGTCGTTTGTAAATGCTGCATTTTCGTCTTCGTCTCAAACATTGAAAACTGAATTACATTTTTGTTCATTAACTGTTACAGTTTTCTTATTGGTTTTTTGCTTATATCTCGAAAACAGTTACTCCTATCAATTTTTATCTTTCTTTTAAAATTAAAGCTGATAAAGCTTCCTACAAAATAGTTTGCATTTTTCTTGTAGGACCAACCATAAGCGAGTTATAGAGTTGGATATAAATAATATTTAACAAAAATTTGCTTTAAATAAAATGTTTGAAAAACCGAAATTAAACTAAATTAATTGAGTCTAACACTTTAGTAGAGAAAAAAGAAAAAGACATAAAAGTCACCAAAGTCTTCAGAATCGTTTTTAGTCGTCATATTAATAACAATAACATTAATAATAATAATACTAATAGTACTAAATCTGCTTATATGCAAGCGCTTTATTAAGGTAACAGTTTTTTGGTTTCTTGCTTATATCTCGAAAACAGTTACTCCTATCAATTTTTATCTTTTTTTTTAAATTAAAGCTGATAAAATTTCCTACAAAATAGTTATTTGCATTTTTCTTGTAGGACCAACCATAAGCGAGTTATAGAGTTGGATATAAATAATATTTAACAAAAATTTGCTTTAAAATAAAATGTTTGAAAAACTGAAATTAAACTAATTTAATTGTGTCTAACACTTTAGTAGAGGAAAAAGGAAAAGACATAAAAGTCACTAAAGGTTTCAGAGTTGTCTTTAGTTGTCATATTAATAACAATAACATTAATAATAATAATACTAATAGTACTAAATTTGCTTATATGCAAACGCTTAATTAAGGTAACAGTGTTTTGGTTTCTTGCTTATATCTCGAAAACAGTTACTCCTATCAATTTTTATCTTTTTACTAAAATTTAAGCTGATAAAATTTCCTACAAAATAGTTATTTGCATTTTTCATGTAGGACTAACCATAAGCGAGATATATGATTGAAAATAATTAATATTTAAAAAAAAAGTGCTTTAACAGAAAATGTCTTGTGATTTAAAATACACTTAATTTATTGGGTCCAATACTTTTTTTTTAGAAAAAGGAAGTGACATAAAAGTCACTGAAGTCTTCAGAGTCGTTTTTAAATGCTGCAGTTTCGTCTTCGTCTCAAACATTGAAAACTGAATTACATTTTTGTTCAGTAACAGTCACAGTTTTCTTATTGGTTTTTTGCTTATATCTCGAAAACTGTTACTCCTATCAATTTTTATCTTTCTGTCAAAATTAAAGCTGATAAAATTTTCTACAAAATAGTTATTTGCATTTTTCTTGTAGGACCAACCATAAGCGAGTTATAGAGTTGGATATAAATAATATTTAACAAAAATTTGCTTTAAAATAAAATGTTTGAAAAACTGAAATTAAACTAATTTAATTGTGTCTAACACTTTAGTAGAGGAAAAAGAAGAAGACATAAAAGTCACTAAAGGTTTCAAAGTTGTCTTTAATCGTCATATTAATAACAATAACATTAATAATAATAATACTAATAGTACTAAATTTGCTTATATGCAAACGCTTAATTAAGGTAACAGTGTTTTGGTTTCTTGCTCATATCTCGAAAACAGTTACTCCAATCAATTTTTATTTTTTTACTAAAATTTAAGCTGATAAAATTTCCTACAAAATAGTTATTTGCATTTTTTATGTAGGACTAACCATAAGCGAGATATAAGATTGAAAATAATTAATATTTAAAACAGAAGTGCTTTAACAGAAAATGTCTTGTGATTTAAAATACACTTAATTTATTAGGTCCAATACTTTATTAAAAAAAAAAGGGGGTGACATATAAGTCACTGAAGTCTTCAGAGTCGATTTTAAATGCTGCATTTTCGTCTTCGTCTCAAACATTGAAAACTGAATTACATTTTTGTTCTGAAACGGTAACAGTTTTTACTTTGGTTTTTTGCTTATATCTCGAAAACAGTTACTCCTATCAATTTTTATCTTTTTTTCAAAATTAAAGCTGATAACATTTCCTACAAAATAGTTATTTGCATTTTTCTTGTAGGACCAACCATAAGCGAGTTATAAAGTTGGATATAAATAATATTTAACAAAAACTTGCTTAAAAATAAAATGTTTGAAATACTGAAATTAAACTAAATTAATTGTGTCTAACACTTTAGTAGAGAAAAAAGAAAAAGACATAAAAGTCACCAAAGTCTTCAGAATCGTTTTTAGTCGTCATATTAATAACAATAACATTAATAATAATAATACTAATAGTACTAAATCTGCTTATATGCAAGCGCTTTATTAAGGTAACAGTTTTTTGGTTTCTTGCTTATATCTCGAAAACAGTTACTCCTATAAATTTTTGTCTTTCTCTCAAAATTAAAGCTGATAAAATATTCTACAAAATAGTTATTTGCATTTTTCTTGTAGGACCAACCATAAGCGAGTTATAGAGTTGGATATAAATTATATTTAACAAAAATTTGCTTTAAAATAAAATGTTTGAAAATCTGAAATTAAACTAATTTTACTGTGTCTAACACTTTAGTAGAGAAAAAACGAAAAGACATAAAAGTCACTAAAGGTTTCAGAGTTGTCTTTAGTTGTCATATTAATAACAATAACATTAATAATAATAATACTAATAGTACTAAATTTGCTTATATGCAAACGCTTAATTAAGGTAACAGTGTTTTGGTTTCTTGCTTATATCTCGAAAACAGTTACTCCTATCAATTTTTATTTTTTTACTAAAATTCAAGCTGATAAAATTTCCTACAAAATAGTTGTTTGCATTTCTTTTGTAAGACCAACCATAAGCGAGTTATAGAGTTGGATATAAATAATCGTCAACAAAAATTTGCTTTAAAATAAAATGTTTGAAAAACCGAAATTAAACTAAATTAATTGAGTCTAACACTTTAGTATAGGAAAAAGGAGAAGACATAAAAGTCACCAAAGTCTTCAGAGTCGTTTTTAGTCGTCATTTTAATAACAATAACATTAATAATAATAATACTAATAGTACTAAATTTGCTTATATGCAAGCGCTTTATTAAGGTAACAGTTTTTTGGTTTCTTGCTTATATCTCGAAAACAGTTACTCCTATCAATTTTTTACTTTTTTTTTAAATTAAAGCTGATAAAATTTCCTACAAAATAGTTATTTGCATTTTTCTTGTAGGACCAACCATAAGCGAGTTATAGAGTTGGATATAAATAATATTTAACAAAAATTTGCTTTAAAATAAAATGTTTGAAAAACTGAAATTAAACTAATTTAATTGTGTCTAACACTTTAGTAGAGGAAAAAGGAAAAGACATAAAAGTCACTAAAGGTTTCAGAGTTGTCTTTAGTTGTCATATTAATAACAATAACATTAATAATAATAATACTAATAGTACTAAATTTGCTTATATGCAAACGCTTAATTAAGGTAACAGTTTTTTGGTTTCTTGCTTATATCTCGAAAACAGTTACTCCTATAAATTTTTGTCTTTCTCTCAAAATTAAAGCTGATAAAATATTCTACAAAATAGTTATTTGCATTTTTCATGTAGGACTAACCATAAGCGAGATATATGATTGAAAATAATTAATATTTAAAAAAAAAGTGCTTTAACAGAAAATGTCTTGTGATTTAAAATACACTTAATTTATTGGGTCCAATACTTTTTTTTTAGAAAAAGGAAGTGACATAAAAGTCACTGAAGTCTTCAGAGTCGTTTTTAAATGCTGCAGTTTCGTCTTCGTCTCAAACATTGAAAACTGAATTACATTTTTGTTCAGTAACAGTCACAGTTTTCTTATTGGTTTTTTGCTTATATCTCGAAAACTGTTACTCCTATCAATTTTTATCTTTCTGTCAAAATTAAAGCTGATAAAATTTTCTACAAAATAGTTATTTGCATTTTTCTTGTAGGACCAACCATAAGCGAGTTATAGAGTTGGATATAAATAATATTTAACAAAAATTTGCTTTAAAATAAAATGTTTGAAAAACTGAAATTAAACTAATTTAATTGTGTCTAACACTTTAGTAGAGGAAAAAGAAGAAGACATAAAAGTCACTAAAGGTTTCAAAGTTGTCTTTAATCGTCATATTAATAACAATAACATTAATAATAATAATACTAATAGTACTAAATTTGCTTATATGCAAACGCTTAATTAAGGTAACAGTGTTTTGGTTTCTTGCTCATATCTCGAAAACAGTTACTCCAATCAATTTTTATTTTTTTACTAAAATTTAAGCTGATAAAATTTCCTACAAAATAGTTATTTGCATTTTTTATGTAGGACTAACCATAAGCGAGATATAAGATTGAAAATAATTAATATTTAAAACAGAAGTGCTTTAACAGAAAATGTCTTGTGATTTAAAATACACTTAATTTATTAGGTCCAATACTTTATTAAAAAAAAAGGGGGTGACATATAAGTCACTGAAGTCTTCAGAGTCGATTTTAAATGCTGCATTTTCGTCTTCGTCTCAAACATTGAAAACTGAATTACATTTTTGTTCTGAAACGGTAACAGTTTTTACTTTGGTTTTTTGCTTATATCTCGAAAACAGTTACTCCTATCAATTTTTATCTTTTTTTCAAAATTAAAGCTGATAACATTTCCTACAAAATAGTTATTTGCATTTTTCTTGTAGGACCAACCATAAGCGAGTTATAAAGTTGGATATAAATAATATTTAACAAAAACTTGCTTAAAAATAAAATGTTTGAAATACTGAAATTAAACTAAATTAATTGTGTCTAACACTTTAGTAGAGAAAAAAGAAAAAGACATAAAAGTCACCAAAGTCTTCAGAATCGTTTTTAGTCGTCATATTAATAACAATAACATTAATAATAATAATACTAATAGTACTAAATCTGCTTATATGCAAGCGCTTTATTAAGGTAACAGTTTTTTGGTTTCTTGCTTATATCTCGAAAACAGTTACTCCTATCAATTTTTACCTTTTTTTTTAAATTAAAGCTGATAAAATTTCCTACAAAATAGTTATTTGCATTTTTCTTGTAGGACCAACCATAAGCGAGTTATAGAGTTGGATATAAATAATATTTAACAAAAATTTGCTTTAAAATAAAATATTTGAAAAACTGAAATTAAACTAATTTAATTGTGTCTAACACTTTAGTAGAGGAAAAAGGAAAAGACATAAAAGTCACTAAAGGTTTCAGAGTTGTCTTTAGTTGTCATATTAATAACAATAACATTAATAATAATAATACTAATAGTACTAAATTTGCTTATATGCAAACGCTTAATTAAGGTAACAGTGTTTTGGTTTCTTGCTTATATCTCGAAAACAGTTACTCTTATCAATTTTTATCTTTTTACTAAAATTTAAGCTGATAAAATTTCCTACAAAATAGTTATTTGCATTTTTCATGTAGGACTAACCATAAGCGAGATATATGATTGAAAATAATTAATATTTAAAAAAAAAGTGCTTTAACAGAAAATGTCTTGTGATTTAAAATACACTTAATTTATTGGGTCCAATACTTTATTAGAAGAAAAAGGAAGTGACATAAAAGTCACTGAAGTCTTCAGAGTCGTTTTTAAATGCTGCAGTTTCGTCTTCGTCTCAAACATTGAAAACCGAATTACATTTTTGTTCAGTAACAGTCACAGTTTTCTCAATGGTTTTTTGCTTATATCTCGAAAACAGTTACTCCTATCAATTTTTATCTTTCTTTCAAAATTAAAGCTGATAAAATTTCCTACAAAATAGTTATTTGCATTTTTCTTGTACGACCAACCATAAGCGAGTTATAGAGTTGGATATAAATAATATTTAACAAAAATTTGCTTTAAAATAAAATGTTTGAAAAACTGAAATTAAACTAATTTAATTGTGTCTAACACTTTAGTAGAGGAAAAAGAAAAAGACATAAAAGTCACTAAAGGTTTCAAAGTTGTCTTTAATCGTCATATTAATAACAATAACATTAATAATAATAATACTTATAGTACTAAATTTGCTAATATGCAAACGCTTAATCAAGGTAACAGTGTTTTGGTTTCTTGCTCATATCTCGAAAACAGTTACTCCTATCAACTTTTATCTTTTTACTAAAATTCAAGCTGATAAAATTTCCTACAAAATAATTATTTGCATTTTTTATGTAGGACTAACCATAAGCGAGATATAAGATTGAAAATAATTAATATTTAAAAAAGAAGTGCTTTAACAGAAAATGTCTTGTGATTTAAAATACACTTAATTTATTAGGTCCAATACTTTATTAGAAAAAAAGGGGGTGACATATAAGTCACTGAAGTCTTCAGAGTCGATTTTAAATGCTGCATTTTCGTCTTCGTCTCAAACATTGAAAATTGAATTACATTTTTGTTCTGAAACGGTAACAGTTTTTACATTGGTTTTTTGCTTATATCTCGAAAACAGTTACTCCTATCAATTTTTATCTCTCTTTCAAAATTAAAGCTGATAACATTTCCTACAAAATAGTTATTTGCATTTTTCTTGTAGGACCAACCATAAGCGAGTTATAAAGTTGGATATAAATAATATTTAACAAAAACTTGCTTAAAAATAAAATGTTTAAAATACTGAAATTAAACTAAATTAATTGTGTCTAACACTTTAGTAGAGAAAAAAGAAAAAGACATAAAAGTCACCAAAGTCTTCAAAATCGTTTTTAGTCGTCATATTAATAACAATAACATTAATAATAATAATACTAATAGTACTAAATCTGCTTATATGCAAGCGCTTTATTAAGGTAACAGTTTTTTGGTTTCTTGCTTATATTAATAATAATACTAATAGTACTAAATTTGCTTATATGCAAACGCTTAATTAAGGTAGCAGTGTTTTGGTTTCTTGCTCATATCTCGAAAACAGTTACTCCTATCAACTTTTATCTTTTTACTAAAATTCAAGCTGATAAAATTTCCTACAAAATAATTATTTGCATTTTTTATGTAGGACTAACCATAAGCGAGATATAAGATTGAAAATAATTAATATTTAAAAAAGAAGTGCTTTAACAGAAAATGTCTTGTGATTTAAAATACACTTAATTTATTAGGTCCAATACTTTATTAGAAAAAAAGGGGGTGACATATAAGTCACTGAAGTCTTCAGAGTCGATTTTAAATGCTGCATTTTCGTCTTCGTCTCAAACATTGAAAATTGAATTACATTTTTGTTCTGAAACGGTAACAGTTTTTACATTGGTTTTTTGCTTATATCTCGAAAACAGTTACTCCTATCAATTTTTATCTCTCTTTCAAAATTAAAGCTGATAACATTTCCTACAAAATAGTTATTTGCATTTTTCTTGTAGGACCAACCATAAGCGAGTTATAAAGTTGGATATAAATAATATTTAACAAAAACTTGCTTAAAAATAAAATGTTTGAAATACTGAAATTAAACTAAATTAATTGTGTCTAACACTTTAGTAGAGAAAAAAGAAAAAGACATAAAAGTCACCAAAGTCTTCAGAATCGTTTTTAGTCGTCATATTAATAACAATAACATTAATAATAATAATACTAATAGTACTAAATCTGCTTATATGCAAGCGCTTTATTAAGGTAACAGTTTTTTGGTTTCTTGCTTATATCTCGAAAACAGTTACTCCTATGAATTTTTGTCTTTTTTTCAAAATTAAAGCTGATAAAATTTCCTACAAAATAGTTATTTGCATTTTTCTTGTAGGACCAACCATAAGCGAGTTATAGAGTTGGATATAAATAATTTTTAACAAAAATTTGCTTTAAAATAAAATGTTTGAAAAACTGAAATTAAACTAATTTAATTGTGTCTAACACTTTAGTAGAGGAAAAAGAAGAAGACATAAAAGTCACTAAAGGTTTCAAAGTTGTCTTTAATCGTCATATTAATAACAATAACATTAATAATAATAATACTAATAGTACTAAAATTGCTTATATGCAAACGCTTAATTAAGGTAACAGTGTTTTGGTTTCTTGCTCATATCTCGAAAACAGTTACTCCTATCAATTTTTATCTTTCTTTCAAAATTAAAGCTGATAACATTTCCTACAAAATAGTTATTTGCATTTTTCTTGTGGGACCAACCATAAGCGAGTTATAAAGTTGGATATAAATAATATTTAACAAAAACTTGCTTAAAAATAAAATGTTTGAAATACTGAAATTAAACTAAATTAATTGTGTCTAACACTTTAGTAGAGAAAAAAGAAAAAGACATAAAAGTCACCAAAGTCTTCAGAATCGTTTTTAGTCGTCATATTAATAACAATAACATTAATAATAATAATACTAATAGTACTAAATCTGCTTATATGCAAGCGCTTTATTAAGGTAACAGTTTTTTGGTTTCTTGCTTATATCTCGAAAACAGTTACTCCTATGAATTTTTGTCTTTTTTTCAAAATTAAAGCTGATAAAATTTCCTACAAAATAGTTATTTGCATTTTTCTTGTAGGACCAACCATAAGCGAGTTATAGAGTTGGATATAAATAATTTTTAACAAAAATTTGCTTTAAAATAAAATGTTTGAAAAACTGAAATTAAACTAATTTAATTGTGTCTAACACTTTAGTAGAGGAAAAAGGAAAAGACATAAAAGTCACTAAAGGTTTCAGAGTTGTCTTTAGTTGTCATATTAATAATAATAACATTAATAATAATAATACTAATAGTACTAAATTTGCTTATATGCAAACGCTTAATTAAGGTAACAGTGTTTTGGTTTCTTGCTTATATCTCGAAAACAGTTACTCCTATCAATTTTTATCTTTTTACTAAAATTCAAGCTGATAAAATTTCCTATAAAATAGTTATTTGCATTTTTCATGTAGGACTAACCATAAGCGAGATATATGATTGAAAATAATTAATATTTAAAAAAAAAATGCTTTAACAGAAAATGTCTTGTGATTTAAAATACACTTAATTTATTGGGTCCAATACTTTATTAGAAGAAAAAAGAAGTGACATAAAAGTCACTGAAGTCTTCAGAGTCGTTTTTAAATGCTGCAGTTTCGTCTTCGTCTCAAACATTGAAAACTGAATTACATTTTTGTTCAGTAACAGTCACAGTTTTCTTATTGGTTTTTTGCTTATATCTCGAAAACAGTTACTCCTATCAATTTTTATCTTTCTGTCAAAATTAAAGCTGATAAAATTTCCTACAAAATAGTTATTTGCATTTTTCTTGTAGGACCAACCATAAGCGAGTTATAGAGTTGGATATAAATAATATTTAACAAAAATTTGCTTTAAAATAAAATGTTTGAAAAACTGAAATTAAACTAATTTAATTGTGTCTAACACTTTAGTAGAGGAAAAAGAAGAAGACATAAAAGTCACTAAAGGTTTCAAAGTTGTCTTTAATCGTCATATTAATAACAATAACATTAATAATAATAATACTAATAGTACTAAATTTGCTTATATGCAAACGCTTAATTAAGGTAACAGTGTTTTGGTTTCTTGCTCATATCTCGAAAACAGTTACTCCTATCAATTTTTATCTTTCTTTCAAAATTAAAGCTGATAACATTTCCTACAAAATAGTTATTTGCATTTTTCTTGTAGGACCAACCATAAGCGAGTTATAAAGTTGGATATAAATAATATTTAACAAAAACTTGCTTAAAAACAAAATGTTTGAAATACTGAAATTAAACTAAATTAATTGTGTCTAACACTTTAGTAGAGAAAAAAGAAAAAGACATAAAAGTCACCAAAGTTTTCAGAATCGTTTTTAGTCGTCATATTAATAACAATAACATTAATAATAATAATACTAATAGTACTAAATCTGCTTATATGCAAGCGCTTTATTAAGGTAACAGTTTTTTGATTTCTTGCTTATATCTCGAAAACAGTTACTCCTATAAATTTTTGTCTTTCTTTAAAAATTAAAGCTGATAAAATATTCTACAAAATAGTTATTTGCATTTTTCTTGTAGGACCAACCATAAGCGAGTTATAGAGTTGGATATAAATAATATTTAACAAAAATTTGCTTTAAAATAAAATGTTTGAAAAACTGAAATTAAACTAATTTAACTGTGTCTAACACTTTAGTAGAGAAAAAAGGAAAAGACATAAAAGTCACCAAAGGTTTCAGAGTTGTCTTTAGTTGTCATATTAATAACAATAACATTAATAATAATAATACTAATAGTACTAAATTTGCTTATATGCAAACGCTTAATTAAGGTAACAGTGTTTTGGTTTCTTGCTTATATCTCGAAAACAGTTACTCCTATCAATTTTTATCTTTTTTTCAAAATTAAAGCTGATAAAATTTCCTACAAAATAGTTATTTGCATTTTTCTTGTAGGACCAACCATAAGCGAGTTATATAGTTGGATATAAATAATATTTAACAAAAATTTGCTTTAAAATAAAATGTTTGAAAAACTGAAATTAAACTAATTTAATTGTGTCTAACACTTTAGTAGAGGAAAAAGAAGACGACATAAAAGTCACTAAAGGTTTCAAAGTTGTCTTTAATCGTCATATTAATAACAATAACATTAATAATAATAAAACTAATAGAACTAAATTTGCTTATATGCAAACGCTTAATTAAGGTAACAGTGTTTTGGTTTCTTGCTCATATCTCGAAAACAGTTACTCCTATCAATTTTTATCTGTTTACTAAAATTTAAGCTGATAAAATTTCCTACAAAATAGTTATTTGCATTTTTAATGTAGGACTAACCATAAGCGAGATATAAGATTGAAAATAATTAATATTTAAAAAAGAAGTGCTTTAACAGAAAATGTCTTGTGATTTAAAATACACTTAATTTATTAGGTCCAATACTTTATTAGAAAAAAAGGGGGTGACATATAAGTCACTGAAGTCTTCAGAGTCGATTTTAAATGCTGCATTTTCGTCTTCGTCTCAAACATTGAAAACTAAATTACATTTTTGTTCTGAAACGGTAACAGTTTTTACTTTGGTTTTTTGCTTATATCTCGAAAACAGTTACTCCTATCAATTTTTATCTTTCTTCCAAATTAAAGCTGATAATATTTCCTACAAAATAGTTATTTGCATTTTTCTTGTAGGACCAACCATAAGCGAGTTATAAAGTTGGATATAAATAATATTTAACAAAAACTTGCTTAAAAATAAAATGTTTGAAATACTGAAATTAAACTAAATTAATTGTGTCTAACACTTTAGTAGAGAAAAAAGAAAAAGACATAAAAGTCACCAAAGTCTTCAAAATCGTTTTTAGTCGTCATATTAATAACAATAACATTAATAATAATAATACTAACAGTACTAAATCTGCTTATATGCAAGCGCTTTATTAAGGTAACAGTTTTTTGGTTTCTTGCTTATATCTCGAAAACAGTTACTCCTATGAATTTTTGTCTTTCTTTCAAAATTAAAGCTGATAAAATATTCTAGAAAATAGTTATTTGCATTTTTCTTGTAGGACCAACCATAAGCGAATTATAGAGTTGGATATAAATAATATTTAACAAAAATTTGCTTTAAAATAAAATGTTTGAAAAACGGAAATTAAACTAATTTAACTGTGTCTAACACTTTAGTAGAGAAAAAAGGAAAAGACATAAAAGTCACTAAAGGTTTCAGAGTTGTCTTTAGTTGTCATATTAATAACAATAACATTAATAATAATAATACTAATAGTACTAAATTTGCTTATATGCAAACGCTTAATTAAGGTAACAGTGTTTTGGTTTCTTGCTCATATCTCGAAAACAGTTACTCCTATCAATTTTTATCTTTTTATTAAAATTCAAGCTGATAAAATTTCCTACAAAATAGTTATTTGCATTTTTCATGTAGGACTAACCATAAGCGAGATATATGATTGAAAATAATTAATATTTAAAAAAAAAGTGCTTTAACAGAAAATGTCTTGTGATTTAAAATACACTTAATTTATTGGGTCCAATACTTTATTAGAAGAAAAAGGAAGTGACATAAAAGTCACTGAAGTCTTCAGAGTCGTTTTTAAATGCTGCAGTTTCGTCTTCGTCTCAAACATTGAAAACCGAATTACATTTTTGTTCAGTAACAGTCACAGTTTTCTTATTGGTTTTTTGCTTATATCTCGAAAACAGTTACTCCTATCAATTTTTATCTTTCTTTCAAAATTAAAGCTGATAAAATTTTCTACAAAATAGTTATTTGCATTTTTCTTGTAGGACCAACCATAAGCGAGTTATAGAGTTGGATATAAATAATATTTAACAAAAATTTGCTTTAAAATAAAATGTTTGAAAAACTGAAATTAAACTAATTTAATTGTGTCTAACACTTTAGTAGAGGAAAAAGAAGAAGACATAAAAGTCACTAAAGGTTTCAAAGTTGTTTTTAATCGTCATATTAATAACAATAACATTAATAATAATAATACTTATAGTACTAAATTTGCTTATATGCAAACGCTTAATTAAGGTAACAGTGTTTTGGTTTCTTGCTCATATCTCGAAAACAGTTACTCCTATCAATTTTTATGTTTTTACTAAAATTCAAGCTGATAAAATTTCCTACAAAATAGTTATTTGCATTTTTTATGTAGGACTAACCATAAGCGAGATATAAGATTGAAAATAATTAATATTTAAAAAAGAAGTGCTTTAACAGAAAATGTCTTGTGATTTAAAATACACTTAATTTATTAGGTCCAATATTTTATTAAAAAAAAAGGGGGTGACATATAAGTCACTGAAGTCTTCAGAGTCGATTTTAAATGCTGCATTTTCGTCTTCGTCTCAAACATTGAAAACTGAATTACATTTTTGTTCTGAAACGGTAACAGTTTTTACTTTGGTTTTTTGCTTATATCTCGAAAACAGTTACTCCTATCAATTTTTATCTTTCTTTCAAAATTAAAGCTGATAACATTTCCTACAAAATAGTTATTTGCATTTTTCTTGTAGGACCAACCATAAGCGAGTTATAGAGTTGGATATAAATAATATTTAACAAAAATTTGCTTTAAAATAAAATGTTTGAAAAACTGAAATTAAACTAATTTAATTGTGTCTAACACTTTAATAGAGGAAAAAGAAGAAGACAAGAAAGACAAAAATTCATAGGAGTAACTGTTTTCGAGATATAAGCAAGAAACCAAAAAACTGTTACCTTAATAAAGCGCTTGCATATAAGCAGATTTAGTACTATTAGTATTATTATTATTAATGTTATTGTTATTAATATTACGACTAAAAACGATTTTGAAGACTTTGGTGACTTTTATGTCTTTTTCTTTTTTCTCTACTAAAGTGTTAGACACAATTAATTTAGTTTAATTTCAGTATTTCAAACATTTTATTTTTAAGCAAGTTTTTGTTAAATATTATTTATATCCAACTTTATAACTCGCTTGTGGTTGGTCCTACAAGAAAAATGCAAATAACTATTTTGTAGGAAATGTTATCAGCTTTAATTTTGAAAGAAAGATAAAAATTGATAGGAGTAACTGTTTTCGAGATATAAGCAAAAAACCAAAGTAAAAACTGTTACCGTTTCAGAACAAAAATGTAATTCAGTTTTCAATGTTTGAGACGAAGACGAAAATGCAGCATTTAAAATCGACTCTGAAGACTTCAGTGACTTATATGTCACCCCCTTTTTTTTTTAATAAAATATTGGACCTAATAAATTAAGTGTATTTTAAATCACAAGACATTTTCTGTTAAAGCACTTCTTTTTTAAATATTAATTATTTTCAATCTTATATCTCGCTTATGGTTAGTCCTACATAAAAAATGCAAATAACTATTTTGTAGGAAATTTTATCAGCTTGAATTTTAGTAAAAAAATAAAAATTGATAGGAGTAACTGTTTTCGAGATATGAGCAAGAAACCAAAACACTGTTACCTTAATTAAGCGTTTGCATGTAAGCAAATTTAGTACTATTAGTATTATTATTATTAATGTTATTGTTATTAATATGACGATTAAAGACAACTTTGAAACCTTTAGTGACTTTTTTTCTTGCTTATTTCTCGAAAACAGTTACTCCTATCAATTTTTATCTTTTTACTAAAATTAAAGCTGATAAAATTTCCTACAAAATAGTTATTTGCATTTTTCTTGTAGGACCAACCATAAGCGAGTTATAGAGATGGATATAAATAATATTTAACAAAAATTTGCTTTAAAATAAAATGTTTGAAATACTGAAATTAAACTAAATTAATTGTGTCTAACACTTTAGTATAGGAAAAAGGAGAAGACATAAAAGTCACCAAAATCTTTAGAGTCTTTTTTAGTCGTCATTTTAATAACAATAACATTAATAATAATAATACTAATAGTACTAAATTTGCTTATATGCAAGCGCTTTATTAAGGTAACAGTTTTTTGGTTTTTTGCTTATATCTCGAAAACAGTTACTCCTATCAATTTTTATCTTTTTACTAAAATTAAAGCTGATAAAATTTCCTACAACATAGTGATTTGCATTTTTTTTGTAGGACTAAGCATAAGCGAGTTATAGAGATGGATATAAATAATATTTAACAAAAATTTGCTTTAAAATAAAATGTTTGAAATACTGAAATTAAACTAAATTAATTGTGTCTAACACTTTAGTAGAGGAAAAAGATAAAGACATAAAAGTCACTAAAGGTTTCAGAGTCGTTTTTAGTCGTCATATTAATAACAATAACATTAATAATAATAATACTAATATTACTAAATTTGCTTATATGCAAGCGCTTAATTAAGGCAACAGTTTCTTGCTTATATCTCGAAAACAGTTACTCCTATCAATTTTTATCTTTTTACAAAAATTAAAGCTGATAAAATTTCCTACAAAATAGTTATTTGCATTTTTTATGTAGAACTAGCCATAAGCGAGATATAAGTTTGAAAATAATTAATATTTAAAGAAAAAGTGCTTTAACAGAAAATGTCTTGTGATTTAAAATACACTTAATTTAATGGGTTCAATACTTTATTAGAAGAAAAAGGAGGTGACATAAAAGTCACCAAAGTCTTCAGAGTAGTTTTTAGTACTAAATTTGCTTATATGTAAGCCCTTAATTAAGGTAACAGTTTTTTGGTTTCTTGCTTATATCTCGAAAACAGTTACTCCTATCAATTTTTATCTTTTCACTAAAATTAAAGCTGATAAAATTTCCTACAAAATACTTATTTACATTTTTCATGTAGGACTAACCATAAGCGAGATATAAGTTTGAAAATAAATAATATTTAAAAAAAAAGTGTTTTAACAGAAAATGTCTTGGGATTTAAAATACACTTAATTTATTGGGTCCAATAGCTTATTAGAAGAAAAAGGAGGTGACATAAAAGTCACTGAAGTCTTCAGAGTCGATTTTAAATGCTGCATTTTCGTCTTCGTCTCAAACATTGAAAACTGAATTACATTTTTGTTCAGTAACAGTTACAGTTTTCTTATTGGTTTTTTGCTTATATCTCGAAAACTGTTACTCCTATCACTTTTTATCTTTATTTCAAAATTAAAGCTGATAAAATTTCCTACAAAATCGTTATTTGCATTTTTCTTGTAGGACCAACCATAAGCGAGTTATAGAGTTGGATATAAATAATATTTAACAAAAATTTGCTTTAAAATAAAATGTTTGAAAAACTGAAATTAAACTAATTTAATTGTGTCTAACACTTTAGTAGAGGAAAAAGAAAAAGACATAAAAGTCACTAAAGGTTTCAGAGTCGTCTTTAGTCGTCATATTAATAACAATAACATTAATGATAATAATACTAATAGTACTAAATTTGCTTATATGCAAACGCTTAATTAAGATAACAGTGTTTTGGTTTCTTGCTTATATCTCGAAAACAGTTACTCCTATAAATTTTTATCTTTTTACTAAAATTAAAGCTGATAAAATTTCCTACAAAATAGTTGTTTGCATTTCTTTTGTAAGACCAACCATAAGCGAGTTATAGAGTTGGATATAAATAATCGTCAACAAAAATTTGCTTTAAAATAAAATGTTTGAAAAACCGAAATTAAACTAAATTAATTGAGTCTAACACTTTAGTATAGGAAAAAGGAGAAGACATAAAAGTCACCAAAGTCTTCAGAGTCGTTTTTAGTCGTCATTTTAATAACAATAACATTAATAATAATAATACTAATAGTACTAAATTTGCTTATATGCAAGCGCTTTATTAAGGTAACAGTTTTTTGGTTTCTTGCTTATATCTCGAAAACAGTTACTCCTATCAATTTTTATCTTTTTACTAAAATTAAAGCTGATAAAATTTCCTACAAAATAGTTATTTGCATTTTTCTTGTAGGACCAAGCATAAGCGAGTTATAGAGATAGATATAAATAATATTTAACAAAAATTTGCTTTAAAATAAAATGTTTGAAATATTGAAATTAAACTAAATTAATTGTGTCTAACACTTTAGTAGAGGAAAAAGAAGAAGACATAAAAGTCACTAAAGGTTTCAGAGTCGTCTTTAGTCGTCATATTATTAACAATAACATTAATAATAATAATACTATTAGTACTAAATTAGCTTATATGCAAACGCTTAATTAAGGTAACAGTTTTTTGGTTTCTTGCTTATATCTCGAAAACAGTTACTCCTATCAATTTTTATCTTTTTTTATATTTATATCAAATTTTTGTTAAAGATTATTTATATCCAACTCTATAACTCGCTTATAGTTGGTCCTACAAAAAAATGCAAAAAACTATTTTGTAAAAAATTTTATCCGCTTTAATTTTGAAGGAAAGATAAAAATTGATAGGAGTAACTGTTTTCGAGATATAAGCAAAAAACCAAAGTGAAAACTGTAACAGTTACTAAACAAAAATGTAATTCAGTATTTAATGTTTGAGACGAAGACGAAAATGTAGCATTTACTGTCACCTCCTTTTTCTTCTAATTAAGTATTGGACCCAATAAATTAAGTGTATTTTAAATCACAAGACATTTTCTGTTAAAGCACATTTTTTTTAATTATTAATTATTTTCAAACTTATATCTTGCTTATGGTTAGTTCTACATGAAAAATGCAAATAACGATTTTGAAGGAAATTTTATCAGCTTTAATTTTGGTGAAAAGGTAAAAACTGATAGGAGTAACTGTTTTCGAGATATAAGCAAACAACAAAAAAACTGTTACCTTAATTAAGCGCTTGCATATAAGCAAATTTAGTACTAATAGTATTGTTATTATTAATGTTATTGTTATTAATATGACGACTAAAGACGATTCTGAAGAGTTTAGTGACTTTTATGTCTCCTCCTTTTTCCTCTACTAAAGTGTTAGACACAATTAATTTAGTTTAATTTCGGTTTTTCAAACATTTTATTTTAAAGCAAATTTTTGTTTAATATTATTTATATCCAACTCTATAACTTGCTTATGCTTGGTCCTACAAGAAAAATGTAAATAACTATTTTGGTGTTTTTGAGATATAAGCAAAAAACCAAAGTGAAAACTGTTACAGTTACTTAACAAAAATGTAATTCAGTTTTCAATGTTTGAGACGAAGACGAAAATGCAGCATTTAAAAACGACTCTGAAGACTTCAGTGACTTTTATGTCACCTCCTTTTTCTTCTAATAAAGTATTGGACTCAATAAATTAAGTGTATTTTAAATCACAAGACATTTTCTGTTAAAGCACTTTTTTTTTAAATATTAATTATTTTCAAACTTATATCTCGCTTATGGTTAGTCCTACATAAAAAATGCAAATAAATATTTTGTAGGAAATTTTATCAGCTTTAATTTTAGTAAAAAGATAACAATTGATAGGAGTAACTGTTTTTGAGATATAAGCAAGAAACTGTTACCTTAATTAACCGCTTGCATATAAGCAAATTTAGTATGATTAGTATTATTATTAATAATGTTATTGTTATTAATATGACGACTAAAAACGACTCTCAAGACTTTGGTGACTTTTATGTCTTCTCTTTTTTCCTCTACTAAAGTGTTAGTCTTAATTAATTTAATTTAATTTCGGTTTTTCAAACATTTTATTTATTTTTATTTTTATAGGAGTAACTGTTTTCGAGATATAAGCAAAAAACCAATAAGAAAACTGTAACTGTTACTGAACAAAAATGTAATTCAGTTTTCAATGTTTGAGACAAAGACAAAAATGCAGCATTTAAAATCGACTCTGAAGACTTTAGTGACTGTTATGCCTCCTCCTTTTTCTTCTAATAAAGTATTGGACCCATTAAATTAAGTGTATTTTAAATCACAAGACATTTTCTGTTAAAGCACTTTTTTTTTAAATATTAATTATTTTCAAACTTATATCTCGCTTATGGTTAGTCCTACATGAAAAATGCAAATTACTATTTTGTACAAAATTTTATCAGCTTGCTTTAATTTTAGCAAAAATTTAAAAATTGATAGGAGTAACTGTTTTCGAGATATAAGCAAGAAACCAAAAAACTGTTACCTTAATTAAGCGCTTGCATATAAGCAAATTTAGTAATATTAGTATTATTATTATTAATGTTATTGTTATTAATATGACGACTAAAAACGACTCTCAAGACTTTGATGACTTTTGTCTTCTCCTTTTACCTCTACTAAAGTGTTAGTCTTAGTTTATTTTAATTTCGGTTTTTCAAACATTTTATTTTAATGCAAATTTTTGTTAAAGATTATTTATATTCAACTCTATAACTCGCTTATGGTTGGTCCTACAAAAAAATGCAAATAACTATTTTGTAGGAAATTTTATCAGCTTTAATTTTGAAAAAAAGATAAAAATTCATAGGAGTAACTGTTTTCGAGATATAAGCAAGAAACCAAAAAACTGTTACCTTAATTAAGCGTTTGCATATAAGCAAATTTAGTACTATTAGTATTATTATTATTAATGTTATTGTTATTAATATGACGACTAAAGACGACTCTGAAACATTTAGTGACTTTTATGTCTTCTCCTTTTTCCTCTACTAAAGTGTTAGACACAATTAATTTAGTTTAATTCCGGTTTTTCAAGCATTTTATTTTAAAGCAAATTTTTGTTAAATATTATTTATATCCAACTCTATAACTCGTTTATTCTTGGTCCTACAAGAAAAATGTAAATAACTATTTTGTTGGAAATTTTATCAGCTTTAATTTTGAAAGAAAGATAAAATTTGATAGGAGTAACTGTTTTCGAGATATAAGCAAAAAACCAATATTATTATTATTATTATTATTATTATTATTATTATTATTATTATTATTATTATTATTATTATTATTATTATTGTTATTATTATTATTATTATTATTATTATTATTATTAACTTTTGTATAGTAAATGTTTTTATACCAGTTTTAAAATGAGTTATTAATTTTATTCAATTTCTTGCCTAAAAACACAGATCACAGATGATCTCTTGCATAGAAATGAGAAAACGCTCATATAACACACAAAATATGCATCATTTTTGCTTAGAAAAACTAAGCTTCAATTTAGAAAGAAATTCATTATTATAAGTATTATTATCATTATTATTATTATTATTATTATTATTATTATTATTATTATTTTTATTATTATTATTATTACTATTACTATTATTATTATTATTATTATTATTATTATTATTATTATTATTATCTTTTGTATAGTAAATGTTTTTATACCAGTTTTAAAATGAGTTATTAATTTTAGACAATTTCTTGCCTAAAAATACAGATCACAGATGATTTCTTGCATTGAAATGAGAAAGCGCTCATATAACACACAAAATAAGCTTCATTTTTGCTTAGAAAACTAAGCTTACTTTTATTTCTATTATTATTTTTATTATTATTATTGTTATTATTATTATTATTATTATTGTTATTATTATTATTAAAAACTTATATTAAACAGACAGAAAACGTCGTATTCTGACACAAAAAAACGAATTACGTTATAGACTTGACGAGAACGGCGTATCTCGGACTCTTATAGGACTCTTATAGGGTCAAAAATTATCATTTTGGATTAAAACAAATTATTTTTGTTGACTCAGTCTGAATTGTTCATCAGTTCAAACAAAAACGGCTTACTTTAGACGATCTTTTGCTTTGAACAAGAAAACTTACATCGAACAGACTAAAAACGTATTAATCTGGCATAAAAGAGCAATTTATGTATCACTTTGGATAAAGGCAGCTAATCCTATTCGTTTCATTGCTTAAAATAGACAAAATTGTTAATAAATCTAACAAAAACGCTGTATTCTAGCACAAAATACTAATTACATTATAGTTTCGACGAGAATAGCTTATTTGGAATGATTCTATGCTTCCAAACGAGTAAATTTTTAATAAACAGATGCCAAACATCATGTTTTGTCCTATAAAGACATTTTATATTGCAGTTTGTATTAAAACAAAATATTTTCGTTGATTCTTTGTTAGAAGCAGCAAACCTAACATTAAAGAATCTGAAAACTTTGTATTCGGACACAAACCACCGAATTTTGTTTCAGTTTAGACAAAAACGGTTGATTTTCGACAATATTTTGCTTTGAACAAGAAAGCTTATATCAAACTGACTAAAAACGTCTTATTTTAGCACAAAACAAAAGATTTGCGTTATAGTCTTAAAGCTGATTCATGCCACAGTTTGGATGAAACCCAATTATTTTTGTTAATTCATTGTTACAAACAAGAAACCTTACATCAAAGAAACTGAAAACCCCTTATTTAGGCACAGAAATTCGAATTACGTTTCAGTCTGGACAAAAACTGCTTATTTTAGACGATCCTTTGTTTTGAACACGAAAACTTACATTAAAAAGATTAAAAACGTCTTATTCTGGCTGAAAACTGCAAATTATATATTACTCTAGATAAAAGCAATTTATCCTGATTACTCTTTTACTTAGAATAGAGTAAACTTGTATAAAACTTAATGAAAACTTTAAATTTCGTCTCAAAGAAATAATTTACGTTATAGTTTTGACCAGCACTGTTTATTTCAAACGAAATTATGATTCGAAACTAATGAACTTTTATGGGGCAGATGCAAAACCACATATTACCATATAAAGCGTTGTTTTAAAGCAAAGTATTACCTTTTGCAACAAGAAATTTCACGTCAAAGAAACTGAAAACTTCGTATCCATACATAAATATCTAATTACGTATCAGTTTAGGCAAATACAGCTTATTTTTAACGATTCCTTGCTATAAACAAGAAAAATTTTATCAAGCATATTGAAAACGTCTTATTCTCGAAAATAAGAGCAAATTATGTATCAGTTTTAACAAAAGCGGATTACTCCGTTTGATTCTATGCTTACAGTAGAGTAAACTACTATAAAACGTAATGAAAACTCTATATTCAAGCTCAAAAGAACAAATTACGTTATAGTTTTGACAAAAAAAAATATTTCGGACGATTACATACTTCGAAGTAACCAAACTTTAATTGAACATGTGCAAAAGCTAATACTTTGCTTTAAAATAATGATTTATGTGGTAATATGGTATTTTGCATCTGTCCTATAAAAGTTTACCCGTTTCGCTCCATTGAATCATTAGAAATAAATTATTTTGACACAACAACAACACAAATAATTTGTTTTTGTTTAAACTGTAACATAAGTCGCTTTTATAAAACGAACTAAGACGTTTGGCATCTGTTTAGTGAAAGTTTTCTCGTTTGGGGGCATAAAATCGTTTGAAATTAACAGTTCTGGTCAAAACTATTACGTAAATTATTTCTTTGTATCACTTTAAAGATTTGCGTTATAGTCTTGACGAGAACTGTTAATTTCAAACGATTCTATGCTTTGAAACCAGTATACTTTCACTGAACAGAGGCAAAACGTCTGATTTCGCCTTTAAAAAACGATTTATGTCACAGTTTGGATTAAAACCAATGATTTTTGTTTATTCATTGTTACAAACAAGAAACCTTACATCAAAGAAACTGAAAACCTCTTATTCAGGCCCAGAAAATCAAATTACGTTTCAGTCTGGACACAAATTGCTTATTTTAGACGATTCTTTCTTTTGAACACGAAAACTTACATTAAAAAGATTAAAAACGTCTTATTCTGGCTCAAAACTGCAAATTATGTATTACTTTGGATAAAAGCAGTTTATCCTGATTACTCCTTTGCTTAGAATAGAGCAAACTTGTATAAAACTTAATGAAAACTTTAAATTTCGTCTCAAAGAAATAATTTACGTTATAGTTTTGACCAGAACTGTTAATTTCAAACGATTTTATGCCCCCAAACGAGAAAACTTTCACTAAACAGATGCCAAACGTCTTAGTTCGTTTTATAAAAACGACATGTTACAGTTTAAACAAAAAAATTATTTTCGTTGTTGTATCAAAATAATTTATTTCGAATGATTCAATGGAGCGAAACGAGTAAACTTTTATAGGACAGATGCAAAATACCATATTACCACATAAATCGTTATTTTAAAGCAAAGTATTAGCTTTTGCACTTGTTCAATTAAAGTTTGCTTACTTCGAAATATGTAGTCGTCCGAAATAATTTTTTTTTGTCAAAACTATAACGTAATTTGTTCTTTTGAGCTTGAATATAGAGTTTTCATTACGTTTTATAGTAGTTTACTCTACTCTAAGCATAGAATCAAACAGAGTAATCCGCTTTTGTTAAAGCTGATACATAATTTGCTCTTATTTTCGAGAATAAGACATTTTCAATATGTTTGATAAAATTTTTCTTGTTTATAGCAAGGAATCGTTTAAAATAAGCTGTATTTGCCTAAACTGATACGTAATTCGATATTTGTGCATGGATACGATGTTTTCAGTTTCTTTGACGTGAAATTTCTTGTTGCAAAAGGTAATAATTTGCTTTAAAACAACGCTTTATATTGTAATATGTGGTTTTGCATCTGCCCCATAAAAGTTCATTAGTCTCGAATCATAAAATCGTTTGAAATAAACAGTGCTGGTCAAAACTATAACGTAAATTATTTCTTTGAGACGAAATTTAAAGTTTTTATTAAGTTTTATACAAGTTTACTCTATTCTAAGTAAAGGAGTAATCAGGATAAATTGCTTTTATCTAGAGTAATATATAATTTGCAGTTTTCAGCCAGAATAAGACGTTTTTAATCTTTTTAATGTAAGTTTTTGTATTCAAAACAAAGGATCGTCTAAAGTAAGCAGTTTTTGTTCAGACTGAAACGTAATTCGAATTTCTGTGCCTGAATAAGGGGTTTTCAGTTACTTTGATGTAAGGTTTCATGTTTGTAACAATGAATTAACGAAAATAATTGGTTTTTATCCAAACTGTGGCATGAATCGTTTTTAAAAGGCGAAATAAGATGTTTTTCCTCTGTACAGTGAAAGTTTACTCGTTTCAAAGCATAGAACCGTTTGAAATTAACAGCTCTCGTTAAGACTATAACGCAAATCTTTTGTTTTGTGCTAAAATAAGACGTTTTTAGTCAGTTTGATATAAGTTTTCTTGTTCAAAGCAAAATATTGTCGAAAATCAACCGTTTTTGTCTAAACTGATACAAAATTCGGTGGTTTGTGTCCGAATACAAAGTTTTCAGATTCTTTAATGTTAGGTTTGCTGCTTCTAACAAAGAATCAACGAAAATATTTTGTTTTAATACAAACTGCAATATAAAATGTCTTTATAGGACAAAACATGATGTTTGGCATCTGTTTATTAAAAATTTACTCGTTTGGAAGCATAGAATCATTCCAAATAAGCTATTCTCGTCGAAACTATAATGTAATTAGTATTTTGTGCTAGAATACAGCGTTTTTGTTAGATTTATTAACAATTTTGTCTATTTTAAGCAATGAAACGAATAGGATTAGCTGCCTTTATCCAAAGTGATACATAAATTGCTCTTTTATGCCAGATTAATACGTTTTTAGTCTGTTCGATGTAAGTTTTCTTGTTCAAAGCAAAAGATCGTCTAAAGTAAGCCGTTTTTGTTTGAACTGATGAACAATTCAGACTGAGAGTCAACAAAAATAATTTGTTTTAATCCAAACTGATAATTTTTGACCCTATAAGAGTCCTATAAGAGTCCGAGATACGCCGTTCTCGTCAAGTCTATAACGTAATTCGTTTTTTTGTGTCAGAATACGACGTTTTCTGTCTGTTTAATATAAGTTTTTAATAATAATAATAATAATAACAATAATAATAATAATAATAATAATAATAATAATAATAATAATAATAATAATAATAATAATAATAATAATAATAATAATAATAAAAATAATAATAGAAATAAAAGTAAGCTTAGTTTTCTAAGCAAAAATGAAGCTTATTTTGTGTGTTATATGAGCGCTTTCTCATTTCTATGCAAGAAATCATCTGTGATCTGTATTTTTAGGCAAGAAATTGTCTAAAATTAATAACTCATTTTAAAACTGGTATAAAAACATTTACTATACTAAAGTTAATAATAATATTATTAATAATAACGTTTTCTGTCTGTTTAATATAAGTTTTTAATAATAATAATAATAATAATAATAATAATAATAATAATAATAATAATGATAATAATACTTATAATAATAAATTTCTTTCTAAATTAAAGCTTAGTTTTTCTAAGCAAAAATGATGCTTATTTTGTGTTATCTGAGCGTTTTCTCATTTCTATGCAAGAGATCATCTGTGATCTGTGTTTTTAGGCAAGAAATTGTCTAAAATTAATAACTCATTTTAAAACTGGTATAAAAACATTTACTATACAAAAGTTATAATCGGTCTTTAATAATAATAATATTAATAATAATAATAATAATAATAATAATAATAATAATAATAATAGTAATAATAATAAAAATAATAGTAATAATAATAATAATAATAAAAATAAAAATAATAGTAGTAGTAAAAGTAAGCTTAGTTTTCTAAGCCAAAATGAAGCTTATTTTGTGTTATATGAGCGTTTTCTCATTTCTATGCAAAAGATCATGTGTGATCTGTGTTTTAAGTTGTGTCAGAATACGACGTTTTCTGTCTGTTTAATATAAGTTTTTAATAATAATAATAATAATAATAATAATAATAATAATAATAATAATAATAATAATAATAATAATAATAATAATAACAATAATAATAATAATAATAATAATAATAATAATAATAATAATAATAATAGTAATAGTAACAAAAGTAATAATAATAATAATACTTTTAAAAAAGAAAAATGGAGCTTATTTTGTGTGTTACATGAGCGTTTTCTCATTTTTATGCAAAAGATCATGTGTGATCTGTGTTTTTAGGCAATCTAAGCCAATTTATAGTTTTTAATATTTAACAAAAATTTGCTTTAAAATAAAATGTTTGAAAAACTGAAATTAAACTAATTTTACTGTGTCTAACACTTTAGTAGAGAAAAAACGAAAAGACATAAAAGTCACTAAAGGTTTCAGAGTTGTCTTTAGTTGTCATATTAATAACAATAACATTAATAATAATAATACTAATAGTTCTAAATTTGCTTATATGCAAACGCTTAATTAAGGTAACAGTGTTTTGGTTTCTTGCTTATATCTCGAAAACAGTTACTCCTATCAATTTTTATCTTTTTACTAAAGTTCAAGCTGATAAAATTTCCTACAAAATAGTTATTTGCATTTTTCATGTAGAACTAACCATAAGCGAGATATATGATTGAAAATAATTAATATTTAAAAAAAAAGTGCTTAAACAGAAAATGTCTTGTGATTTAAAATACACTTAATTTATTGGGTCCAATACTTTATTAGAAGAAAAAGGAAGTGACATAAAAGTCACTGAAGTCTTCAGAGTCGTTTTTAAATGCTGCAGTTTCGTCTTCGTCTCAAACATTGAAAACCGAATTACATTTTTGTTCAGTAACAGTCACAGTTTTCTTATTGGTTTTTTGCTTATATCTCGAAAACAGTTACTCCTATCAATTTTTATCTTTCTTTCAAAATTAAAGCTGATAAAATTTCCTACAAAATAGTTATTTGCATTTTTCTTGTACGACCAACCATAAGCGAGTTATAGAGTTGGATATAAATAATATTTAACAAAAATTTGCTTTAAAATAAAATGTTTGAAAAACTGAAATTAAACTAATTTAATTGTGTCTAACACTTTAGTAGAGGAAAAAGAAGACGACATAAAAGTCACTAAAGGTTTCAAAATTGTCTTTAATCGTCATATTAATAACAATAACATTAATAATAATAATACTAATAGTACTAAATTTGCTAATATGCAAACGCTTAATTAAGGTAACAGTGTTTTGGTTTCTTGCTCATATCTCGAAAACAGTTACTCCTATCAACTTTTATCTTTTTACTAAAATTCAAGCTGATAAAATTTCCTACAAAATAATTATTTTCATTTTTTATGTAGGACTAACCATAAGCGAGATATAAGATTGAAAATAATTAATATTTAAAAAAGAAGTGCTTTAACAGAAAATGTCTTGTGATTTAAAATACACTTAATTTATTAGGTCCAATACTTTATTAGAAAAAAAGGAGGTGACATATAAGTCACTGAAGTCTTCAGAGTTGATTTTAAATGCTGCATTTTCGTCTTCGTCTCAAACATTGAAAACTGAATTACATTTTTGTTCTGAAACGGTAACTGTTTTTACATTGGTTTTTTGCTTATATCTCGAAAACAACAGTTACTCCTATCAATTTTTATTTTTCTTTCAAAATTAAAGCTGATAACATTTCCTACAAAATAGTTATTTGCATTTTTCTTGTAGGACCAACCATAAGCGAGTTATAAAGTTGGATATAAATAATATTTAACAAAAACTTGCTTAAAAATAAAATGTTTGAAATACTGAAATTAAACTAAATTAATTGTGTCTAACACTTTAGTAGAGAAAAAAGAAAAAGACATAAAAGTCACCAAAGTCTTCAGAATCGTTTTTAGTCGTCATATTAATAACAATAACATTAATAATAATAATACTAATAGTACTAAATCTGCTTATATGCAAGCGCTTTATTAAGGTAACAGTTTTTTGGTTTCTTGCTTATATCTCGAAAACAGTTACTCCTATGAATTTTTGTCTTTTTTTCAAAATTAAAGCTGATAAAATTTCCTACAAAATAGTTATTTGCATTTTTCTTGTAGGACCAACCATAAGCGAGTTATAGAGTTGGATATAAATAATTTTTAACAAAAATTTGCTTTAAAATAAAATGTTGGAAAAACTGAAATTAAACTAATTTAATTGTGTCTAACACTTTAGTAGAGGAAAAAGGAAAAGACATAAAAGTCACTAAAGGTTTCAGAGTTGTCTTTAGTTGTCATATTAATAACAATAACATTAATAATAATAATACTAATAGTACTAAATTTGCTTATATGCAAACGCTTAATTAAGGTAACAGTGTTTTGGTTTCTTGCTTATATCTCGAAAACAGTTACTCCTATCAATTATTACCTTTTTACTAAAATTCAAGCTGATAAAATTTCCTATAAAATAGTTATTTGCATTTTTCATGTAGGACTAACCATAAGCGAGATATATGATTGAAAATAATTAATATTTAAAAAAAAAGTGCTTTAACAGAAAATGTCTTGTGATTTAAAATACACTTAATTTATTGGGTCCAATACTTTATTAGAAGAAAAAGGAAGTGACATAAAAGTCACTGAAGTCTTCAGAGTCGTTTTTAAATGCTGCAGTTTCGTCTTCGTCTCAAACATTGAAAACTGAATTACATTTTTGTTCAGTAACAGTCACAGTTTTCTTATTGGTTTTTTGCTTATATCTCGAAAACAGTTACTCCTATCAATTTTTATCTTTCTGTCAAAATTAAAGCTGATAAAATTTCCTACAAAATAAATATTTGCATTTTTCTTGTAGGACCAACCATAAGCGAGTTATAGAGTTGGATATAAATAATATTTAACAAAAATTTGCTTTAAAATAAAATGTTTGAAAAGCTGAAATTAAACTAATTTAATTGTGTCTAACACTTTAGTAGAGGAAAAAGAAGAAGACATAAAAGTCACTAAAGGTTTCAAAGTTGTCTTTAATCGTCATATTAATAACAATAACATTAATAATAATAATACTAATAGTACTAAATTTGCTTATATGCAAACGCTTAATTAAGGTAACAGTGTTTTGGTTTCTTGCTCATATCTCGAAAACAGTTACTCCTATCAATTTTTATCTTTCTTTCAAAATTAAAGCTGATAACATTTCCTACAAAATAGTTATTTGCATTTTTCTTGTGGGACCAACCATAAGCGAGTTATAAAGTTGGATATAAATAATATTTAACAAAAACTTGCTTAAAAATAAAATGTTTGAAATACTGAAATTAAACTAAATTAATTGTGTCTAACACTTTAGTAGAGAAAAAAGAAAAAGACATAAAAGTCACCAAAGTCTTCAGAATTGTTTTTAGTCGTCATATTAATAACAATAACATTAATAATAATAATACTAATAGTACTAAATCTGCTTATATGCAAGCGCTTTATTAAGGTAACAGTTTTTTGGTTTCTTGCTTTTATCTCGAAAACAGTTACTCCTATGAATTTTTGTCTTTTTTTCAAAATTAAAGCTGATAAAATTTCCTACAAAATAGTTATTTGCATTTTTCTTGTAGGACCAACCATAAACGAGTTATAGAGTTGGATATAAATAATATTTAACAAAAATTTGCTTTAAAATAAAATGTTTGAAAAACTGAAATTAAACTAATTTAATTGTGTCTAACACTTTAGTAGAGGAAAAAGGAAAAGACATAAAAGTCACTAAAGGTTTCAGAGTTGTCTTTAGTTGTCATATTAATAACAATAACATTAATAATAATAATACTAATAGTACTAAATTTGCTTATATGCAAACGCTTAATTAAGGTAACAGTGTTTTGGTTTCTTGCTTATATCTCGAAAACAGTTACTCCTATCAATTTTTATCTTTTTACTAAAATTCAAGCTGATAAAATTTCCTACAAAATAGTTATTTGCATTTTTCATGTAGGACTAACCATAAGCGAGATATATGATTGAAAATAATTAATATTTAAAAAAAAAGTGCTTTAACAGAAAATGTCTTGTGATTTAAAATACACTTAATTTATTGGGTCCAATACTTTATTAGAAGAAAAAGGAAGTGACATAAAAGTCACTGAAGTCTTCAGAGTCGTTTTTAAATGCTGCAGTTTCGTCTTCGTCTCAAACATTGAAAACCGAATTACATTTTTGTTCAGTAACAGTCACAGTTTTCTTATTGGTTTTTTGCTTATATCTCGAAAACAGTTACTCCTATCAATTTTTATCTTTCTTTCAAAATTAAAGCTGATAAAATTTTCTACAAAATAGTTATTTGCATTTTTCTTGTACGACCAACCATAAGCGAGTTATAGAGTTGGATATAAATAATATTTAACAAAAATTTGCTTTAAAATAAAATGTTTGAAAAACTGAAATTAAACTAATTTAATTGTGTCCAACACTTTAGTAGAGGAAAAAGAAGAAGACATAAAAGTCACTAAAGGTTTCAAAGTTGTCTTTAATCGTCATATTAATAACAATAACATTAATAATATTAATACTAATAGTACTAAATTTGCTTATATGCAAACGCTTAATTAAGGTAACAGGGTTTTGGTTTCTTGCTCATATCTCGAAAACAGTTACTCCTATCAACTTTTATCTTTTTACTAAAATTCAAGCTGATAAAATTTCCTACAAAATAATTATTTGCATTTTTTATGTAGGACTAACCATAAGCGAGATATAAGATTGAAAATAATTAATATTTAAAAAAGAAGTGCTTTAACAGAAAATGTCTTGTGATTTAAAATACACTTAATTTATTAGGTCCAATACTTTATTAGAAAAAAAGGGGGTGACATATAAGTCACTGAAGTCTTCAGAGTCGATTTTAAATGCTGCATTTTCGTCTTCGTCTCAAACATTGAAAACTGAATTACATTTTTGTTCTGAAACGGTAACAGTTTTTACATTGGTTTTTTGCTTATATCTCGAAAACAGTTACTCCTATCAATTTTTATTTTTCTTTCAAAATTAAAGCTGATAACATTTCCTACAAAATAGTTATTTGCATTTTTCTTGTAGGACCAACCATAAGCGAGTTATAAAGTTGGATATAAATAATATTTAACAAAAACTTGCTTAAAAATAAAATGTTTGAAATACTGAAATTAAACAAAATTAATTGTGTCTAAAACTTTAGTAGAGAAAAAAGAAAAAGACATAAAAGTCACCAAAGTCTTCAGAATCGTTTTTAGTCGTCATATTAATAACAATAACATTAATAATAATAATACTAATAGTACTAAATCTGCTTATATGCAAGCGCTTTATTAAGGTAACAGTTTTTTGGTTTCTTGCTTATATCTCGAAAACAGTTACTCCTATGAATTTTTGTCTTTTTTTCAAAATTAAAGCTGATAAAATTTCCTACAAAATAGTTATTTGCATTTTTCTTGTAGGACCAACCATAAGCGAGTTATAGAGTTGGATATAAATAATTTTTAACAAAAATTTGCTTTAAAATAAAATGTTGGAAAAACTGAAATTAAACTAATTTAATTGTGTCTAACACTTTAGTAGAGGAAAAAGGAAAAGACATAAAAGTCACTAATGGTTTCAGAGTTGTCTTTAGTTGTCATATTAATAACAATAACATTAATAATAATAATACTAATAGTACTAAATTTGCTTATATGCAAACGCTTAATTAAGGTAACAGTGTTTTGGTTTCTTGCTTATATCTCGAAAACAGTTACTCCTATCAATTTTTATCTTTTTACTAAAATTCAAGCTGATAAAATTTCCTATAAAATAGTTATTTGCATTTTTCATGTAGGACTAACCATAAGCGAGATATATGATTGAAAATAATTAATATTTAAAAAAAAAGTGCTTTAACAAAAAATGTCTTGTGATTTAAAATACACTTAATTTATTGGGTCCAATACTTTATTAGAAGAAAAAGGAAGTGACATAAAAGTCACTGAAGTCTTCAGAGTCGTTTTTAAATGCTGCAGTTTCGTCTTCGTCTCAAACATTGAAAACTGAATTACATTTTTGTTCAGTAACAGTCACAGTTTTCTTATTGGTTTTTTGCTTATATCTCGAAAACAGTTACTCCTATCAATTTTTATCTTTCTGTCAAAATTAAAGCTGATAAAATTTCCTACAAAATAGTTATTTGCATTTTTCTTGTAGGACCAACCATAAGCGAGTTATAGAGTTGGATATAAATAATATTTAACAAAAATTTGCTTTAAAATAAAATGTTTGAAAAACTGAAATTAAACTAATTTAATTGTGTCTAACACTTTAGTAGAGGAAAAAGAAGAAGACATAAAAGTCACTAAAGGTTTCAAAGTTGTCTTTAATCGTCATATTAATAACAATAACATTAATAATAATAATACTAATAGTACTAAATTTGCTTATATGCAAACGCTTAATTAAGGTAACAGTGTTTTGGTTTCTTGCTCATATCTCGAAAACAGTTACTCCTATCAATTTTTATCTTTCTTTCAAAATTAAAGCTGATAACATTTCCTACAAAATAGTTATTTGCATTTTTCTTGTGGGACCAACCATAAGCGAGTTATAAAGTTGGATATAAATAATGTTTAACAAAAACTTGCTTAAAAATAAAATGTTTGAAATACTGAAATTAAACTAAATTAATTGTGTCTAACACTTTAGTAGAGAAAAAAGAAAAAGACATAAAAGTCACCAAAGTCTTCAGAATTGTTTTTAGTCGTCATATTAATAACAATAACATTAATAATAATAATACTAATAGTACTAAATCTGCTTATATGCAAGCGCTTTATTAAGGTAACAGTTTTTTGGTTTCTTGCTTATATCTCGAAAACAGTTACTCCTATGAATTTTTGTCTTTTTTTCAAAATTAAAGCTGATAAAATTTCCTACAAAATAGTTATTTGCATTTTTCTTGTAGGACCAACCATAAACGAGTTATAGAGTTAGATATAAATAATATTTAACAAAAATTTGCTTTAAAATAAAATGTTTGAAAAACTGAAATTAAACTAAATTAATTGTGTCTAACACTTTAGTAGAGGAAAAAGAAGAAGACATAAAAGTCACTAAAGGTTTCAAAGTTGTCTTTAATGGTCATATTAATAACAATAACATTAATAATAATAATACTAATAGTACTAAATTTGCTTATATGCAAACGCTTAATTAAGGTAACAGTGTTTTGGTTTCTTGCTCATATCTCGAAAACAGTTACTCCTATCAATTTTTATCTTTCTTTCAAAATTAAAGCTGATAACATTTCCTACAAAATAGTTATTTGCATTTTTCTTGTGGGACCAACCATAAGCGAGTTATAAAGTTGGATATAAATAATATTTAACAAAAACTTGCTTAAACATAAAATGTTTGAAATACTGAAATTAAACTAAATTAATTGTGTCTAACACTTTAGTAGAGAAAAAAGAAAAAGACATAAAAGTCACCAAAGTCTTCAGAATTGTTTTTAGTCGTCATATTAATAACAATAACATTAATAATAATAATACTAATAGTACTAAATTTGCTTATATGCAAGCGCTTAATTAAGGTAACAGTTTCTTGCTTATATCTCGAAAACAGTTACTCCTATCAATTTTTATCTTTTTACTAAAATTAAAGCTTATAAAATTTCCTACAAAATAGTTATTTGCATTTTTTATGTAGAACTAACCATAAGCGAGATATAAGTTTGAAAATAATTAATATTTAAAGAAAAAGTGCTTTAACAGAAAATGTCTTGTGATTTAAAATACACTTAATTTAATGGGTCCAATACTTTATTAGAAGAAAAAGGAGGTGACATAAAAGTCACCAAAGTTTTCAGAGTTGTTTTTAGTACTAAATTTGCTTATATGTAAGCCCTTAATTAAGGTAACAGTTTTTTGGTTTCTTGCTTATATCTCGAAAACAGTTACTCCTATCAATTTTTATCTTTTCACTAAAATTAAAGCTGATAAAATTTCCTACAAAATAGTTATTTGCATTTTTTATGTAGGACTAACCATAAGCGAGATATAAGTTTGTAAATAATTAATATTTAAAAAAAAATTGCTTTAACAGAAAATGTCTTGTGATTTAAAATACACTTTATTTAATGGGTCCAATACTTTATTAGAAGAAAAAAAAGGTGACATAAAAGTCACTGAAGTTTTCAGAGTTGTTTTTAAATGCTGCATTTTCGTCTTAGTCTCAAATATTGAAAACTGAATTACATTTTTGTTCAGTAACAGTTACAGTTTTCTTATTGGTTTTTTGCTTATATCTCGAAACCAGTTACTTCTATCAATTTTTACCTTTTTTTCAAAATTAAAGCTGATAAAATTTCCTACAAAATAGTTAATTGCATTTTTTTTGTAAGACCAACCATAAGCGAGTGATAGAGTTGGATATAGATAATCTTTAACAAAAATTTGCTTTAAAATAAAATGTTTGATAATCCGAAATTAAACTAAATTAATTAAGACTAACACATTAGTAGAGGAAAAAGGAGAAGACATAAAAGTCACCAAAATCTTGAGAGTCGTTTTTAGTCGTCATATTAATAACAATAACATTAATAATAATAATACTAATATTACTAAATTTGCTTATATGCAAGCGCTTAATTAAGGCAACAGTTTCTTGATTATATCTCGAAAACAGTTACTCCTATCAATTTTTATCGTTTTACAAAAATTAAAGCTGATAAAATTTCTTACAAAATAGTTATTTGCATTTTTTATGTAGGACTAACCATAAGCGAGATTTAAGTTTGAAAATAATTAATATTTAAAAAAAAAGTGTTTGACAGAAAATGTCGTGTGATTTATAATACACTTAATTTATTGGTTCCAATACTTTATTAGAAGAAAAGGGAGGTGACATAAAAGTCACTAAAGTTTTAAGAGTCGTTTTTAAATGCTGCATTTTCGTCTTCGTCTCAAACAATGAAAACTGAATTACATTTTTGTTCAGTAACTGTTACAGTTTTCACTTTGGTTTTTTGCTTATATCTCGAAAACAATTACTCTTATCAATTTTTATCTTTCTTTCAAAATTAAAGCTGATAAAATTTCCTACAAAATAGTTATTTGCATTTTTCTTGTAGGACCAACCATAAACGAGTTATAGAGTTAGATATAAATAATATTTAACAAAAATTTGCTTTAAAATAAAATGTTTGAAAAACTGAAATTAAACTAAATTAATTGTGTCTAACACTTTAGTAGAGGAAAAAGAAGAAGACATAAAAGTCACTAAAGGTTTCAAAGTTGTCTTTAATCGTCATATTAATAACAATAACATTAATAATAATAAAATTAATAGTACTAAATTTGCTTATATGCAAACGCTTAATTAAGGTAACAGTGTTTTGGTTTCTTGCTCATATCTCGAAAACAGTTACTCCTATCAATTTTTATCTTTCTTTCAAAATTAAAGCTGATAACATTTCCTACAAAATAGTTATTTGCATTTTTCTTGTGGGACCAACCATAAGCGAGTTATAAAGTTGGATATAAATAATATTTAACAAAAACTTGCTTAAACATAAAATGTTTGAAATACTGAAATTAAACTAAATTAATTGTGGTTAACACTTTAGTAGAGAAAAAAGAAAAAGACATAAAAGTCACCAAAGTCTTCAGAATTGTTTTTAGTCGTCATATTAATAACAATAACATTAATAATAATAATACTAATAGTACTAAATTTGCTTATATGCAAGCGCTTAATTAAGGTAACAGTTTCTTGATTATATCTCGAAAACAGTTACTCCTATCAATTTTTATCTTTTTACTAAAATTAAAGCTTATAAAATTTCCTACAAAATAGTTATTTGCATTTTTTATGTAGAACTAACCATAAGCGAGATATAAGTTTGAAAATAATTAATATTTAAAGAAAAAGTGCTTTAACAGAAAATGTCTTGTGATTTAAAATACACTTAATTTAATGGGTCCAATACTTTATTAGAAGAAAAAGGAGGTGACATAAAAGTCACCAAAGTTTTCAGAGTTGTTTTTAGTACTAAATTTGCTTATATGTAAGCCCTTAATTAAGGTAACAGTTTTTTGGTTTCTTGCTTATATCTCGAAAACAGTTACTCCTATCAATTTTTATCTTTTCACTAAAATTAAAGCTGATAAAATTTCCTACAAAATAGTTATTTGCATTTTTTATGTAGGACTAACCATAAGCGAGATATAAGTTTGTAAATAATTAATATTTAAAAAAAAATTGCTTTAACAGAAAATGTCTTGTGATTTAAAATACACTTAATTTAATGGGTCCAATACTTTATTAGAAGAAAAAAAAGGTGACATAAAAGTCACTGAAGTTTTCAGAGTTGTTTTTAAATGCTGCATTTTCGTCTTAGTCTCAAATATTGAAAACTGAATTACATTTTTGTTCAGTAACAGTTACAGTTTTCTTATTGGTTTTTTGCTTATATCTCGAAACCAGTTACTTCTATCAATTTTTACCTTTTTTTCAAAATTAAAGCTGATAAAATTTCCTACAAAATAGTTAATTGCATTTTTTTTGTAAGACCAACCATAAGCGAGTGATAGAGTTGCATATAGATAATCTTTAACAAAAATTTGCTTTAAAATAAAATGTTTGATAATCCGAAATTAAACTAAATTAATTAAGACTAACACATTAGTAGAGGAAAAAGGAGAAGACATAAAAGTCACCAAAATCTTGAGAGTCGTTTTTAGTCGTCATATTAATAACAATAACATTAATAATAATAATACTAATATTACTAAATTTGCTTATATGCAAGCGCTTAATTAAGGCAACAGTTTCTTGCTTATATCTCGAAAACAGTTACTCCTATCAATTTTTATCGTTTTACAAAAATTAAAGCTGATAAAATTTCCTACAAAATAGTTATTTGCATTTTTTATGTAGGACTAACCATAAGCGAGATATAAGATTGAAAATAATTAATATTTAAAAAAGAAGTGCTTTAACAGAAAATGTCTTGTGATTTAAAATACACTTAATTTATTAGGTCCAATACTTTATTAGAAAAAAAGGGGGTGACATATAAGTCACTGAAGTCTTCAGAGTCGATTTTGAATGCTGCATTTTCGTCTTCGTCTCAAACATTGAAAACTGAATTATATTTTTGTTCTGAAACGGTAACAGTTTTTACTTTGGTTTTTTGCTTATATCTCGAAAACAGTTACTCCTATCAATTTTTATCTTTCTTTCAAAATTAAAGCTGATAACATTTTCTACAAGATAGTTATTTGCATTTTTCTTGTAGGACCAACCATAAGCGAGTTATAAAGTTGGATATAAATAATATTTAACAAAAACTTGCTTAAAAATAAAATGTTTGAAATACTGAAATTAAACTAAATTAATTGTGTCTAACACTTTAGTAGAGAAAAAAGAAAAAGACATAAAAGTCACCAAAGTCTTCAGAATCGTTTTTAGTCGTTATATTAATAACAATAACATTAATAATAATAATACTAATAGTACTAAATCTGCTTATATGCAAGCGCTTTATTAAGGTAACAGTTTTTTGGTTTCTTGCTTATATCTCGAAAACAGTTACTCCTATGAATTTTTGTCTTTTTTTCAAAATTAAAGCTGATAAAATTTCCTACAAAATAGTTATTTGCATTTTTCTTGTAGGACCAACCATAAACGAGTTATAGAGTTGGATATAAATAATATTTAACAAAAATTTGCTTTAAAATAAAATGTTTGAAAAACTGAAATTAAACTAATTTAATTGTGTCTAACACTTTAGTAGAGGAAAAAGGAAAAGACATAAAAGTCACTAAAGGTTTCAGAGTTGTCTTTAGTTGTTATATTAATAACAATAACATTAATAATAATAATACTAATAGTACTAAATTTGCTTATATGCAAACGCTTAATTAAGGTAACAGTGTTTTGGTTTCTTGCTTATATCTCGAAAACAGTTACTCCTATCAATTTTTATCTTTTTACTAAAATTCAAGCTGATAAAATTTCCTACAAAATAGTTATTTGCATTTTTTATGTAGGACTAACCATAAGCGAGATATATGATTGAAAATAATTAATATTTAAAAAAAAAGTGCTTTAACAGAAAATGTCTTGTGATTTAAAATACACTTAATTTATTGAATCCAATACTTTTTTTTTAGAAAAAGGAAGTGACATAAAAGTCACTGAAGTCTTCAGAGTCGTTTTTAAATGCTGCAGTTTCGTCTTCGTCTCAAACATTGAAAACTGAATTACATTTTTGTTCAGTAACAGTCACAGTTTTCTTATTGGTTTTTTGCTTATATCTCGAAAACAGTTACTCCTATCAATTTTTATCTTTCTGTCAAAATTAAAGCTGATAAAATTTCCTACAAAATAGTTATTTGCATTTTTCTTGTAGGACCAACCATAAGCGAGTTATAGAGTTGGATATAAATAATATTTAACAAAAATTTGCTTTAAAATAAAATGTTTGAAAAACTGAAATTAAACTAATTTAATTGTGTCTAACACTTTAGTAGAGGAAAAAGAAAAAGACATAAAAGTCACTAAAGGTTTCAAAGTTGTCTTTAATCGTCATATTAATAACAATAACATTAATAATAATAATACTAATAGTACTAAATTTGCTTATATGCAAACGCTTAATTAAGGTAACAGTGTTTTGGTTTCTTGCTCATATCTCGAAAACAGTTACTCCAATTAATTTTTATTTTTTTACTAAAATTTAAGCTGATAAAATTTCCTACAAAATAGTTATTTGCATTTTTTATGTAGAACTAACCATAAGCGAGATATAAGATTGAAAATAATTAATATTTAAAAAAGAAGTGCTTTAACAGAAAATGTCTTGTGATTTAAAATACACTTAATTTATTAGGTCCAATACTTTATTAAAAAAAAAGGGGGTGACATATAAGTCACTGAAGTCTTCAGAGTCGATTTTAAATGCTGCATTTTCGTCTTCGTCTCAAACATTGAAAACTGAATTACATTTTTGTTCTGAAACGGTAACAGTTTTTACTTTGGTTTTTTGCTTATATCTCGAAAACAGTTACTCCTATCAATTTTTATCTCTCTTTCAAAATTAAAGCTGATAACATTTCCTACAAAATAGTTATTTGCATTTTTCTTGTAGGACCAACCATAAGCGAGTTGTAAAGTTGGATATAAATAATATTTAACAAAAACTTGCTTAAAAATAAAATGTTTGAAATACTGAAATTAAACTAAATTAATTGTGTCTAACACTTTAGTAGAGAAAAAAGAAAAAGACATAAAAATCACCAAAGTCTTCAGAATCGTTTTTAGTCGTCATATTAATAACAATAACATTAATAATAATAATACTAATAGTACTAAATCTGCTTATATGCAAGCGCTTTATTAAGGTAACTGTTTTTTGGTTTCTTGCTTATATTAATAATAATACTAATAGTACTAAATTTGCTTATATGCAAACGCTTAATTAAGGTAACAGTGTTTTGGTTTCTTGCTTATATCTCGAAAACAGTTACTCCTATCAATTTTAATCTTTTTACCAAAATTCAAGCTGATAAAATTTCCTACAAAATAGTTATTTGCATTTTTCATGTAGGACTAACCATAAGCGAGATATATAATTGAAAATAATTAATATTTAAAAAAAAAGTGCTTTAACAGAAAATGTCTTGTGACTTAAAATACACTTAATTTATTGGGTCCAATACATTATTAGAAGAAAAAGGAAGTGACATAAAAGTCACTGAAGTCTTCAGAGTCGTTTTTAAATGCTGCAGTTTCGTCTTCGTCTCAAACATTGAAAACCGAATTACATTTTTGTTCAGTAACAGTCACAGTTTTCTTATTGGTTTTTTGCTTATATCTCGAAAACAGTTACTCCTATCAATTTTTATCTTTTTTTCAAAATTAAAGCTGATAAAATTTCCTACAAAATAGTTATTTGCATTTTTCTTGTACGACCAACCATAAGCGAGTTATAGAGTTGGATATAAATAATATTTAACAAAAATTTGCTTTAAAATAAAATGTTTGAAAAACTGAAATTAAACTAATTTAATTGTGTCTAACACTTTAGTAGAGGAAAAAGAAGAAAACATAAAAGTCACTAAAGGTTTCAAAATTGTCTTTAATCGTCATATTAATAACAATAACATTAATAATAATAATACTAATAGTACTAAATTTGCTAATATGCAAACGCTTAATCAAGGTAACAGTGTTTTGGTTTCTTGCTCATATCTCGAAAACAGTTACTCCTATCAACTTTTATCTTTTTACTAAAATTTAAGCTGATAAAATTTCCTACAAAATAATTATTTGCATTTTTTATGTAGGACTAACCATAAGCGAGATATAAGATTGAAAATAATTAATATTTAAAAAAGAAGTGCTTTAACAGAAAATGTCTTGTGATTTAAAATACACTTAATTTATTAGGTCCAATACTTTATTAGAAAAAAAGGGGGTGACATATAAGTCACTGAAGTCTTCAGAGTCGATTTTAAATGCTGCATTTTCGTCTTCGTCTCAAACATTGAAAACTGAATTACATTTTTCTTCTGAAACGATAACAGTTTTTACATTGGTTACTCCTATCAATTTTTATCTTTCTTTCAAAATTAAAGCTGATAACATTTTCTACAAAATAGTTATTTGCATTTTTCTTGTAGGACCAACCATAAGCGAGTTATAAAGTTAGATATAAATAATATTTAACAAAAACTTGCTTAAAAATAAAATGTTTGAAATACTGAAATTAAACTAAATTAATTGTGTCTAACACTTTAGTAGAGGAAAAAGGAAAAGACATAAAAGTCACTAAAGGTTTCAGAGTTGTCTTTAGTTGTCATATTAATAACAATAACATTAATAATAATAATACTAATAGTACTAAATCTGCTTATATGCAAGCGCTTTATTAAGGTAACTGTTTTTTGGTTTCTTGCTTATATTAATAATAATACTAATAGTACTAAATTTGCTTATATGCAAACGCTTAATTAAGGTAACAGTGTTTTGGTTTCTTGCTCATATCTCGAAAACAGTTACTCCTATCAACTTTTATCTTTTTACTAAAATTCAAGCTGATAAAATTTCCTACAAAATAATTATTTGCATTTTTTATGTAGGACTAACCATAAGCGAGATATAAGATTGAAAATAATTAATATTTAAAAAAGAAGTGCTTTAACAGAAAATGTCTTGTGATTTAAAATACACTTAATTTATTAGGTCCAATACTTTATTAGAAAAAAAGGGGGTGACATATAAGTCACTGAAGTCTTCAGAGTCGATTTTAAATGCTGCATTTTCGTCTTCGTCTCAAACATTGAAAACTGAATTACATTTTTGTTCTGAAACGGTAACAGTTTTTACATTGGTTTTTTGCTTATATCTCGAAAACAGTTACTCCTATCAATTTTTATCTTTCTTTCAAAATTAAAGCTGATAACATTTCCTACAAAATAGTTATTTGCATTTTTCTTGTAGGACCAACCATAAGCGAGTTATAAAGTTAGATATAAATAATATTTAACAAAAACTTGCTTAAAAATAAAATGTTTGAAATACTGAAATTAAACTAAATTAATTGTGTCTAACACTTTAGTAGAGGAAAAAGGAAAAGACATAAAAGTCACTAAAGGTTTCAGAGTTGTCTTTAGTTGTCATATTAATAACAATAACATTAATAATAATAATACTAATAGTACTAAATTTGCTTATATGCAAACGCTTAATTAAGGTAACAGTGATTTGGTTTCTTGCTCATATCTCGAAAACAGTTACTCCTATCAACTTTTATTTTTTTACTAAAATTCAAGCTGATAAAATTTCCTACAAAATAATTATTTGCATTTTTTATGTAAGACTAACCATAAGCGAGATATAAGATTGAAAATAATTAATATTTAAAAAAGAAGTGCTTTAACAGAAAATGTCTTGTGATTTAAAATACACTTAATTTATTAGGTCCAATACTTTATTAGAAAAAAAGGGGGTGACATATAAGTCACTGAAGTCTTCAGAGTCGATTTTAAATGCTGCATTTTCGTCTTCGTCTCAAACATTGAAAACTGAATTACATTTTTGTTCTGAAACGGTAACAGTTTTTACATTGGTTTTTTGCTTATATCTCGAAAACAGTTACTCCTATCAATTTTTATCTTTCTTTTGAAATTAAAGCTGATAACATTTCCTACAAAATAGTTATTTGCATTTTTCTTGTAGGACCAACCATAAGCGAGTTATAAAGTTAGATATAAATAATATTTAACAAAAACTTGCTTAAAAATAAAATGTTTGAAATACTGAAATTAAACTAAATTAATTGTGTCTAACACTTTAGTAGAGAAAAAAGAAAAAGACATAAAAGTCACCAAAGTCTTCAGAATCGTTTTTAGTCGTCATATTAATAACAATAACATTAATATTAATAATACTAATAGTACTAAATCTGCTTATATGCAAGCGCTTTATTAAGGTAACAGTTTTTTGGTTTCTTGCTTATATCTCGAAAACAGTTACTCCTATGAATTTTTGTCTTTTTTTCAAAATTAAAGCTGATAAAATTTCCTACAAAATAGTTATTTGCATTTTTCTTGTAGGACCAACCATAAGCGAGTTATAGAGTTGGATATAAATAATTTTTAACAAAAATTTGCTTTAAAATAAAATGTTTGAAAAACTGAAATTAAACTAATTTAATTGTGTCTAACACTTTAGTAGAGGAAAAAAAAAAGACATAAAAGTCACTAAAAGTTTCAGAGTTGTCTTTAGTTGTCATATTAATAACAATAACATTAATAATAATAATACTAATAGTACTAAATTTGCTTATATGCAAACGCTTAATTAAGGTAACAGTGTTTTGGTTTCTTGCTTATATCTCGAAAACAGTTACTCCTATCAATTTTTATCTTTTTACTAAAATTTAAGCTGATAAAATTTCCTATAAAATAGTTATTTGCATTTTTCATGTAGGACTAACCATAAGCGAGATATGTGATTGAAAATAATTAATATTTAAAAAAAAAGTGCTTTAACAGAAAATGTCTTGTGATTTAAAATACACTTAATTTATTGGGTCCAATACTTTATTAGAAGAAAAAGAAAGTGACATAAAAGTCACTGAAGTCTTCAGAGTCGTTTTTAAATGCTGCAGTTTCGTCTTCGTCTCAAACATTGAAAACTGAATTACATTTTTGTTCAGTAACAGTCACAGTTTTCTTATTGGTTTTTTGCTTATATCTCGAAAACAGTTACTCCTATCAATTTTTATCTTTCTGTCAAAATTAAAGCTGATAAAATTTCCTACAAAATAGATATTTGCATTTTTCTTGTAGGATCAACCATAAGCGAGTTATAGAGTTGGATATAAATAATATTTAACAAAAATTTGCTTTAAAATAAAATGTTTGAAAAACTGAAATTAAACTAATTTAATTGTGTCTAACACTTTAGTAGAGGAAAAAGAAGAAGACATAAAAGTCACTAAAGGTTTCAAAGTTGTCTTTAATCGTCATATTAATAACAATAACATTAATAATAATAATACTAATAGTACTAAATTTGCTTATATGCAAACGCTTAATTAAGGTAACAGTGTTTTGGTTTCTTGCTCATATCTCGAAAACAGTTACTCCTATCAATTTTTATCTTTCTTTCAAAATTAAAGCTGATAACATTTCCTACAAAATAGTTATTTGCATTTTTCTTGTGGGACCAACCATAAGCGAGTTATAAAGTTGGATATAAATAATATTTAACAAAAACTTGCTTAAAAATAAAATGTTTGAAATACTGAAATTAAACTAATTTAATTGTGTCTAACACTTTAGTAGAGAAAAAAGAAAATGACATAAAAGTCACCAAAGTCTTCAGAATCGTTTTTAGTCGTCATATTAATAACAATAACATTAATAATAATAATACTAATAGTACTAAATCTGCTTATATGCAAGCGCTTTATTAAGGTAACAGTTTTTTGGTTTCTTGCTTATATCTCGAAAACAGTTACTCCTATGAATTTTTGTCTTTTTTTCAAAATTAAAGCTGATAAAATTTCCTACAAAATAGTTATTTGCATTTTTCTTGTAGGACCAACCATAAGCGAGTTATAGAGTTGGATATAAATAATTTTTAACAAAAATTTGCTTTAAAATAAAATGTTTGAAAAACTGAAATTAAACTAATTTAATTGTGTCTAACACTTTAGTAGAGGAAAAAGGAAAAGACATAAAAGTCACTAAAGGTTTCAGAGTTGTCTTTAGTTGTCATATTAATAACAATAACATTAATAATAATAATACTAATAGTACTAAATTTGCTTATATGCAAACGCTTAATTAAGGTAACAGTGTTTTGGTTTCTTGCTTATATCTCGAAAACAGTTACTCCTATCAATTTTTATCTTTTTACTAAAATTCAAGCTGATGAAATTTCCTATAAAATAGTTATTTGCATTTTTCATGTAGGACTAACCATAAGCGAGATATATGATTGAAAATAATTAATATTTAAAAAAAAAGTGTTTTAACAGAAAATGTCTTGTGATTTAAAATACACTTAATTTATTGGGTCCAATACTTTATTAGAAGAAAAAGGAAGTGACATAAAAGTCACTGAAGTCTTCAGAGTCGTTTTTAAATGCTGCAGTTTCGTCTTCGTCTCAAACATTGAAAACTGAATTACATTTTTGTTCAGTAACAGTCACAGTTTTCTTATTGGTTTTTTGCTTATATCTCGAAACCAGTTACTCCTATCAATTTTTATCTTTCTGTCAAAATTAAAGCTGATAAAATTTCCTACAAAATAGTTATTTGCATTTTTCTTGTAGGACCAACCATAAGCGAGTTATAGAGTTGGATATAAATAATATTTAACAAAAATTTGCTTTAAAATAAAATGTTTGAAAAACTGAAATTAAACTAATTTAATTGTGTCTAACACTTTAGTAGAGGAAAAAGAAGAAGACATAAAAGTCACTAAAGGTTTCAAAGTTGTCTTTAATCGTCATATTAATAACAATAACATTAATAATAATAATACTAATAGTACTAAATTTGCTTATATGCAAACGCTTAATTAAGGTAACAGTGTTTTGGTTTCTTGCTCATATCTCGAAAACAGTTACTCCTATCAATTTTTATCTTTTTACTAAAATTCAAGCTGATAAAATTTCCTACAAAATAGTAATTTGCATTTTTCATGTAGGACTAACCATAAGCGAGATATATGATTGAAAATAATTAATATTTAAAAAAAAAGTGCTTTAACAGAAAATGTCTTGTGATTTAAAATACACTTAATTTATTGGGTCCAATACTTTATTAGAAGAAAAAGGAAGTGACATAAAAGTCACTGAAGTCTTCAGAGTCGTTTTTAAATGCTGCAGTTTCGTCTTCGTCTCAAACATTGAAAACTGAATTACATTTTTGTTCTGAAACGGTAACAGTTTTCACTTTGGTTTTTTGCTTATATCTCGAAAACAATTACTCCTATCAGTTTTTATCTTTTTTTCAAAATAAAGCTGATAAAATTTCCTACAAAATAGTTATTTGCATTTTTCTTGTAGGACCAACCATCAGCGAGTTATAAAGTTGGATATAAATAATATTTAACAAAAACTTGCTTAAAAATTAAATGTTTGAAATACTGAAATTAAACAAAATTAATTGTGTCTAACACTTTAGTAGAGAAAAAAGAAAAAGACATAAAAGTTACCAAAGTCTTCAGAATCGTTTTTAGTCGTCATATTAATAACAATAACATTAATAATAATAATACTAATAGTATTATTATTAGTATTATTATTATTAATAATACTAATTACTAATAATACTAATAAATATTATTATTAATGTTATTGTTATTAATATGACGACTAAAAACGATTCTGAAGACTTTGGTAACTTTTATGCCTTTTTCTTTTTTCTCTACTAAAGTGTTAGACACAATTAATTTAGTTTAATTTCAGTATTTCAAACATTTAATTTTTAAGCAAGTTTTTGTTAAATATTATTTATATCCAACTTTATAACTCGCTGATGGTTGGTCCTACAAGAAAAATGCAAATAACTATTTTGTAGGAAATTTTATCAGCTTTATTTAAAAAAAAAATAAAAACTGATAGGAGTAATTGTTTTCGAGATATAAGCAAAAAACCAAAGTGAAAACTGTTACCGTTTCAGAACAAAAATGTAATTCAGTTTTTAATGTTTGAGACGAAGACGAAAATGCAGCATTTACAATCGACTCTGAAGACTTCAGTGACTTATATGTCACCCCCTTTTTCTTCTAATAAAGTATTGGACCTAATAAATTAAGTGTATTTTAAATCACAAGACATTTTCTGTTAAAGCACTTTTTTTTTAAATATTAATTATTTTCAAACTTATATCTCGCTTATGGTTAGTCCTACATGAAAAATGCAAATAACTATTTTGTAGGAAATTTTATCAGCTTGAATTTTAGTAAAAAGATAAAAATTGATAGGAGTAACTGTTTTCGAGATATAAGCAAGAAACCAAAACACTGTTACCTTAATTAAGCGTTTGCATATAAGCAAATTTAGTACTATTAGTATTATTATTAATGTTATTGTTATTAATATGACAACTAAAGACAACTCTGAAACCTTTAGTGATTTTTATGTCTTTTCCTTTTTCCTCTACTAAAGTGTTAGACACAGTTAAATTAGTTTAATTTCAGTTTTTCAAACATTTTATTTTAAAGCAAATTTTTGTTATATAATATTTATATCCAACTCTATAACTCGCTTATGGTTGGTCCTACAAGAAAAATGCAAATAACTATTTTGTAGAATATTTTATCAGATTTAATTTTGAAAGAAAGACAAAAATTCATAGGAGTAACTGTTTTCGAGATATAAGCAAGAAACCAAAAAACTGTTACCTTAATAAAGCGCTTGCATATAAGCAGATTTAGTACTGTTAGTATTATTATTATTAATGTTATTGTTATTAATATGACGACTAAAAACGATTCTGAAGACTTTGGTGACTTTTATGTCTTTTTCTTTTTTCTCTACTAAAGTGTTAGACACAATTAATTTAGTTTAATTTCAGTATTTCAAACATTTTATTTTTAAGCAAGTTTTTGTTAAATATTATTTATATCCAACTTTATAACTCGCTTATGGTTGGTCCTACAAGAAAAATGCAAATAACTATTTTGTAGGAAATGTTATCAGCTTTAATTTTGAAAGAAAGATAAAAATTGATAGGAGTAACTGTTTTCGAGATATAAGCAAAAAACCAAAGTAAAAACTGTTACCGTTTCAGAACAAAAATGTAATTCAGTTTTCAATGTTTGAGACGAAGACGAAAATGCAGCATTTAAAATCGACTCTGAAGACTTCAGTGACTTATATGTCACCCCCTTTTTTTTCTAATAAAGTATTGGACCTAATAAATTAAGTGTATTTTAAATCACAAGACATTTTCTGTTAAAGCACTTCTTTTTTAAATATTAATTATTTTCAATCTTATATCTCGCTTATGGTTAGTCCTACATAAAAAATGCAAATAATAAAGTGTTAGACACAGTTAAATTAGTTTAATTTCAGTTTTTCAAACACTTTATTTTAAAGCAAATTTTTGTTAAATATTATTTATATCCAACTCTATAACTCGCTTATGGTTGGTCCTACAAGAAAAATGTAAATAACTATTCTGTAGAATATTTTATCAGCTTTAATTTTGAAAGAAAGACAAAAATTCATAGGAGTAACTGTTTTCGAGATATAAGCAAGAAACCAAAAAACTGTTACCTTAATAAAGCGCTTGCATATAAGCAGATTTAGTACTATTAGTATTATTATTATTAATGTTATTGTTATTAATATGACGACTAAAAACGATTTTGAAGACTTTGGTGACTTTTATGTCTTTTTCTTTTTTCTCTACTAAAGTGTTAGACACAATTAATTTAGTTTAATTTCAGTATTTCAAACATTTTATTTTTAAGCAAGTTTTTGTTACATATTATTTATATCCAACTTTATAACTCGCTTATGGTTGGTCTTACAAGAAAAATGCAAATAACTATTTTGTAGGAAATGTTATCAGCTTTAATTTTGAAAGAAAGATAAAAATTGATAGGAGTAACTGTTTTCGAGATATAAGCAAAAAACCAAAGTAAAAACTGTTACCGTTTCAGAACAAAAATGTAATTCAGTTTTCAATGTTTGAGACGAAGACGAAAATGCAGCATTTAAAATCGACTCTGAAGACTTCAGTGACTTATATGTCACCCCCTTTTTTTTCTAATAAAGTATTGGACCTAATAAATTAAGTGTATTTTAAATCACAAGACATTTTCTGTTAAAGCACTTCTTTTTTAAATATTAATTATATTCAATCTTATATCTCGCTTATGGTTAGTCCTACATAAAAAATGCAAATAACTATTTTGTAGGAAATTTTATCAGCTTGAATTTTAATAAAAAGATAAAAATTGATAGGAGTAACTGTTTTCGAGATATGAGCAAGAAACCAAAACACTGTTACCTTAATTAAGCGTTTGCATATAAGCAAATTTAGTACTATTAGTATTATTATTATTAATGTTATTGTTATTAATATGACGATTAAAGACAACTTTGAAACCTTTAGTGACTTTTTTTCTTGCTTATTTCTCGAAAACAGTTACTCCTATCAATTTTTATCTTTTTACTAAAATTAAAGCTGATAAAATTTCCTACAAAATAGTTATTTGCATTTTTCTTGTAGGACCAACCATAAGCGAGTTATAGAGATGGATATAAATAATATTTAACAAAAATTTGCTTTAAAATAAAATGTTTGAAATACTGAAATTAAACTAAATTAATTGTGTCTAACACTTTAGTAGAGGAAAAAGAAAAAGACATAAAAGTCACTAAAGGTTTCAGAGTCGTTTTTAGTCGTCATATTAATAACAATAACATTAATAATAATAATACTAATAGTACTAAATTTGCTTATATGCAAACGCTTAATTAAGGTAACAGTGTTTTGGTTTCTTGCTTATATCTCGAAAACAGTTACTCCTATCAATTTTTATCTTTTTACTAAAATTAAAGCTGATAAAATTTCCTACAAAATAGTTATTTGCATTTTGTTGTAAGACCAACCATAAGCGAGTTATAGAGTTGGATATAAATAATCTTCAACAAAAATTTGCTTTAAAAAAAAATGTTTGAAAAACCGAAATTAAACTAAATTAATTGAGTCTAACACTTTAGTATAGGAAAAAGGAGAAGACATAAAAGTCACCAAAGTCTTTAGAGTCTTTTTTAGTCGTCATTTTAATAACAATAACATTAATAATAATAATAATACTAATAGTACTAAATTTGCTTATATGCAAGCGCTTTATTAAGGTAACAGTTTTTTGGTTTTTTGCTTATATCTCGAAAACAGTTACTCCTATCAATTTTTATCTTTTTACTAAAATTAAAGCTGATAAAATTTCCTACAAAATAGTTATTTGCATTTTTTTTGTAGGACCAAGCATAAGCGAGTTATAGAGATGGATATAAATAATATTTAACAAAAATTTGCTTTAAAATAAAATGTTTGAAATACTGAAATTAAACTAAATTAATTGTGTCTAACACTTTAGTAGAGGAAAAAGAAAAAGACATAAAAGTCACTAAAGGTTTTAGAGTCGTCTTTAGTCGTCATATTAATAACAATAACATTAATAATAATAATACTAATAGTACTAAATTTGCTTATATGCAAGCGCTTAATTAAGGTAACAGTTTCTTGCTTATATCTCGAAAACAGTTACTCCTATCAATTTTTATCTTTTTACTAAAATTAAAGCTTATAAAATTTCCTACAAAATAGTTACTTGCATTTTTTATGTAGAACTAACCATAAGCGAGATATAAGTTTGAAAATAATTAATATTTAAAGAAAAAGTGCTTTAACAGAAAATGTCTTGTGATTTAAAATACACTTAATTTAATGGGTCCAATACTTTATTAGAAGAAAAAGGAGGTGACATAAAAGTCACCAAAGTTTTCAGAGTTGTTTCTAGTACTAAATTTGCTTATATGTAAGCCCTTAATTAAGGTAACAGTTTTTTGGTTTCTTGCTTATATCTCGAAAACAGTTACTCCTATCAATTTTTATCTTTTCACTAAAATTAAAGCTGATAAAATTTCCTACAAAATAGTTATTTGCATTTTTTATGTAGGACTAACCATAAGCGAGATATAAGTTTGTAAATAATTAATATTTAAAAAACAATTGCTTTAACAGAAAATGTCTTGTGATTTAAAATACACTTAATTTAATGGGTCCAATACTTTATTAGAAGAAAAAAAAGGTGACATAAAAGTCACTGAAGTTTTCAGAGTTGTTTTTAAATGCTGCATTTTCGTCTTAGTCTCAAATATTGAAAACTGAATTACATTTTTGTTCAGTAACACTTACAGTTTTCTTATTGGTTTTTTGCTTATATCTCGAAACCAGTTACTCCTATCAATTTTTACCTTTTTTTCAAAATTAAAGCTGATACAATTTCCTACAAAATAGTTAATTGCATTTTTTTTGTAAGACCAACCATAAGCGAGTTATAGAGTTGGATATAAATAATCTTTAACAAAAATTTGCTTTAAAATAAAATGTTTGATAATCCGAAATTAAACTAAATTAATTAAGACTAACACATTAGTAGAGGAAAAAGGAGAAGACATCAAAGTCACCAAAATCTTGAGAGTCGTTTTTAGTCGTCATATTAATAACAATAACATTAATAATAATAATACTAATATTACTAAATTTGCTTATATGCAAGCGCTTAATTAAGGCAACAGTTTCTTGCTTATATCTCGAAAACAGTTACTCCTATCAATTTTTATCTTTTTACAAAAATTAAAGCTGATAAAATTTCCTACAAAATAGTTATTTGCATTTTTTATGTAGAACTAACCATAAGCGAGATATAAGTTTGAAAATAATTAATACTTAAAGAAAAAGTGCTTTAACAGAAAATGTCTTGTGATTTAAAATACACTTAATTTAATGGGTTCAATACTTTATTAGAAGAAAAAGGAGGTGACATAAAAGTCACCAAAGTCTTCAGAGTGGTTTATAGTACTAAATTTGCTTATATGTAAGCCCTTAATTAAGGTAACAGTTTTTTGGTTTCTTGCTTATATCTCGAAAACAGTTACTCTTATCAATTTTTATCTTTTCACTAAAATTAAAGCTGATAAAATTTCCTACAAAATACTTATTTGCATTTTTCATGTAGGACTAACCATAAGCGAGATATAAGTTTGAAAATAATTAATATTTAAAAAAAAAGTGTTTTAACAGAAAATGTCTTGGGATTTAAAATACACTTAATTTATTGGGTCCAATAGTTTATTAGAAGAAAAAGGAGGTGACATAAAAGTCACTGAAGTCTTCAGAGTCGATTTTAAATGCTGCATTTTCGTCTTCGTCTTAAACATTGAAAACTGAATTACATTTTTGTTCAGTAACAGTTACAGTTTTCTTATTGGTTTTTTGCTTATATCTCGAAAACTGTTACTCCTATCAATTTTTATCTTTATTTCAAAATTAAAGCTGATAAAATTTCCTACAAAATCGTTATTTGCATTTTTCTTGTTGGACCAACCATAAGCGAGTTATAGAGTTGGATATAAATAATATTTAACAAAAATTTGCTTTAAAATAAAATGTTTGAAAAACTGAAATTAAACTAATTTAATTGTGTCTAACACTTTAGTAGAGGAAAAAGAAAAAGACATAAAAGTCACTAAAGGTTTCAGAGTCGTCTTTAGTCGTCATATTAATAACAATAACATTAATGATAATAATACTAATAGTACTAAATTTGCTTATATGCAAACGCTTAATTAAGATAACAGTGTTTTGGTTTCTTGCTTATATCTCGAAAACAGTTACTCCTATAAATTTTTATCTTTTTACTAAAATTAAAGCTGATAAAATTTCCTACAAAATAGTTGTTTGCATTTCTTTTGTAAGACCAACCATAAGCGAGTTATAGAGTTGGATATAAATAATCGTCAACAAAAATTTGCTTTAAAATAAAATGTTTGAAAAACCGAAATTAAACTAAATTAATTGAGTCTAACACTTTAGTATAGGAAAAAGGAGAAGACATAAAAGTCACCAAAGTCTTCAGAGTCGTTTTTAGTCGTCATTTTAATAACAATAACATTAATAATAATAATACTAATAGTACTAAATTTGCTTATATGCAAGCGCTTTATTAAGGTAACAGTTTTTTGGTTTCTTGCTTATATCTCGAAAACAGTTACACCTATCAATTTTTATCTTTTTACTAAAATTAAAGCTGATAAAATTTCCTACAAAATAGTTATTTGCATTTTTCTTGTAGGACCAAGCATAAGCGAGTTATAGAGATGGATATAAATAATATTTAACAAAAATTTGCTTTAAAATAAAATGTTTGAAATACTGAAATTAAACTAAATTAATTGTGTCTAACACTTTAGTAGAGGAAAAAGAAGAAGACATAAAAGTCACTAAAGGTTTCAGAGTTGTCTTTAGTCGTCATATTATTAACAATAACATTAATAATAATAATACTATTAGTACTAAATTAGCTTATATGCAAACGCTTAATTAAGGTAACAGTTTTTTGGTTTCTTGCTTATATCTCGAAAACAGTTACTCTTATCAATTTTTATCTTTTTTTATTTTTATATCAAATTTTTGTTAAAGATTATTTATATCCAACTCTATAACTCGCTTATAGTTGGTCCTACAAAAAAATGCAAAAAACTTTTTTGTATAAAATTTTATCAGCTTTAATTTTGAAGGAAAGATAAAAATTGATAGGAGTAACTGTTTTCGAGATATAAGCAAAAAACCAAAGTGAAAACTGTAACAGTTACTAAACAAAAATGTAATTCAGTATTTAATGTTTGAGACGAAGACGAAAATGTAGCATTTACTGTCACCTCCTTTTTCTTCTAATTAAGTATTGGACCCAATAAATTAAGTGTATTTTAAATCACAAGACATTTTCTGTTAAAGCACATTTTTTTTAATTATTAATTATTTTCAAACTTATATCTTGCTTATGGTTAGTTCTACATGAAAAATGCAAATAACGATTTTGAAGGAAATTTTATCAGCTTTAATTTTGGTGAAAAGGTAAAAACTGATAGGAGTAACTGTTTTCGAGATATAAGCAAACAACAAAAAAACTGTTACCTTAATTAAGCGCTTGCATATAAGCAAATTTAGTACTAATAGTATTGTTATTATTAATGTTATTGTTATTAATATGACGACTAAAGACGATTCTGAAGAGTTTAGTGACTTTTATGTCTCCTCCTTTTTCCTCTACTAAAGTGTTAGACACAATTAATTTAGTTTAATTTCGGTTTTTCAAACATTTTATTTTAAAGCAAATTTTTGTTTAATATTATTTATATCCAACTCTATAACTTGCTTATGCTTGGTCCTACAAGAAAAATGTAAATAACTATTTTGGTGTTTTTGAGATATAAGCAAAAAACCAAAGTGAAAACTGTTACAGTTACTTAACAAAAATGTAATTCAGTTTTCAATGTTTGAGACGAAGACGAAAATGCAGCATTTAAAAACGATTCTGAAGACTTCAGTGACTTTTATGTCACCTCCTTTTTCTTCTAATAAAGTATTGGACCCAATAAATTAAGTGTATTTTAAATCACAAGACATTTTCTGTTAAAGCACTTTTTTTTAAATATTAATTATTTTCAAACTTATATCTCGCTTATGGTTAGTCCTACATAAAAAATGCAAATAAATATTTTGTAGGAAATTTTATCAGCTTTAATTTTAGTAAAAAGATAACAATTGATAGGAGTAACTGTTTTTGAGATATAAGCAAGAAACTGTTACCTTAATTAACCGCTTGCATATAAGCAAATTTAGTAATATTAGTATTATTATTATTAATGTTATTGTTATTAATATGACGACTAAAAACGACTCTCAAGACTTTGGTGACTTTTATGTCTTCTCTTTTTTCCTCTACTAAAGTGTTAGTCTTAATTAATTTAGTTTAATTTCGGTTTTTCAAACATTTTATTTATTTTTATTTTTATAGGAGTAACTGTTTTCGAGATATAAGCAAAAAACCAATAAGAAAACTGTAACTGTTACTGAACAAAAATGTAATTCAGTTTTCAATGTTTGAGACAAAGACAAAAATGCAGCATTTAAAATCGACTCTGAAGACTTTAGTGACTGTTATGCCTCCTCCTTTTTCTTCTAATAAAGTATTGGACCCATTAAATTAAGTGTATTTTAAATCACAAGACATTTTCTGTTAAAGCACTTTTTTTTTAAATATTAATTATTTTCAAACTTATATCTCGCTTATGGTTAGTCCTACATGAAAAATGCAAATTACTATTTTGTACAAAATTTTATCAGCTTGCTTTAATTTTAGTAAAAATTTAAAAAGTGATAGGAGTAACTGTTTTCGAGATATAAGCAAGAAACCAAAAAACTGTTACCTTAATTAAGCGCTTGCATATAAGCAAATTTAGTAATATTAGTATTATTATTATTAATGTTATTGTTATTAATATGACGACTAAAAACGACTCTCAAAACTTTGGTGACTTTTATGTCTTCTGCTTTTACCTCTACTAAAGTGTTAGTCTTAGTTTAGTTTAATTTCGGTTTTTCAAACATTTTATTTTAAAGCAAATTTTTGTTAAAGATTATTTATATCCAACTCTATAACTCGCTTATGGTTGGTCCTACAAAAAAATGCAAATAACTATTTTGTAGGAAATTTTATCAGCTTTAATTTTGAAAAAAAGATAAAAATTGATAGGAGTAACTGTTTTCGAGATATAAGCAAGAAACCAAAAAACTGTTACCTTAATTAAGCGATTGCATCTAAGCAAATTTAGTACTATTAGTATTGTTATTATTAATGTTATTGTTATTAATATGACGACTAAAGACGACTCTGAAACATTTAGTGACTTTTATGTCTTCTCCTTTTTCCTCTACTAAAGTGTTAGACACAATTAATTTAGTTTAATTCCGGTTTTTCAAGCATTTTATTTTAAAGCAAATTTTTGTTAAATATTATTTATATCCAACTCTATAACTCGTTTATTCTTGGTCCTACAAGAAAAATGTAAATAACTATTTTGTTGGAAATTTTATCAGCTTTAATTTTGAAAGAAAAATAAAATTTGATAGGAGTAACTGTTTTCGAGATATAAGCAAAAAACCAATAAGAAAACTGTAACTGTTACTGAACAAAAATGTAATTCAGTTTTCAATGTTTGAGCCGAAGACAAAAATGCAGCATTTAAAAACGACTCTGAAGACTTCAGTGACTTTTATGTTACCTCCTTTTTCTTCTAATAAAGTATTGGACCCAATAAATTAAGTGTATTTTAAATCACAAGACATTTTCTGTTAAAACACTTTTTTTTAATTATTAATTATTTTCAAACTTATATCTCGCTTATGGTTAGTTCTACATGAAAAATGCAAATAACTATTTTGTAGGAAATTTTATCACCTTTAATTTTGGTGAAAAAGTAAAAATTGTTAGGAGTAACTGTTTTCGAGATATAAGCAAAAAACAAAAAAACTGTTACCTTAAGTAAGCGATTGCATATAAGCAAATTTAGTACTACTAGTATTGTTATTATAAATGTTATTGTTATTAATATGACGACTAAAGACAACTCTAAGACTTTAGTGACTTTTATGTCTCCTCCTTTTTCCTCTACTAAAGTGTTAGACACAATTAATTTAGTTTAATTTCAGTTTTTCAAACATTTTATTTTAAAGCAAATTTTTGTTAAATATTAAAAACTATAAAATGGGTTAGATTGCCTAAAAACACAGATCACACCCGATCTTTTGCATAGAAATGAGAAAACGCTCATGTAACACACAAAATAAGCTCCATTTTTCCTTATTAAAAGTATTATTATTATTATTACTTATGTGACTATTACTATTATTATTATTATTATTATTATTATTATTATTATTATTATTATTATTATTACTATTATTATTATTATTATTATTATTATTATTATTATTATTATTATTATTATTATTATTATTATTAATTTTATTATTATTAAAAACTGATTATAACTTTTGTATAGTAAATGTTTTTATACCAGTTTTAAAATGAGATATTAATTTTAGACAATTTGTTGCCTAAAAACACAGATCACAGATGATTTCTTGCATAGAAATGAGAAAACGCTCATATAACACACAAAATAAGCTTCATTTTTGCTTAGAAAACTAAGCTTACTTTTATTACTATTATTATTTTCATTATTTTTATAATTAATATTATTATTATTATTACTATTATTATTATTATTATTATTATTATTATTATTATTATTATTGTTATTATTATTATTATTAAAAACTTATTTTAAACAGACAGAAAACGTCGTATTCTGACACAAAAAAACGAATTACGTTATAGACTTGACGAGATCGGCGTATCTCGGACTCTTATAGGACTCTTATAGGGTCAAAAAGTATCAGTTTGGATTAAAACAAATTATTTTTGTTGAGTCTCAGTCTGAATTGTTTATCAGTTCAAACAAAAACGGCTTATTTTAGACGATCTTTTGCTTTGAACAAGAAAACTTACATAGAACAGATTAAAAACGTATTAATCTGGCATAAAAGAGCAATTTATGTATCACTTCGGATAAAGGCAGCTAATCCTATTCGTTTTATTGCTTAAAATAGACAAAATTGTTAATAAATCTAACAAAAACGCTGTATTCTAGCACAAAATACTAATTACATTATAGTTTCGACGAGAATAGCTTATTTGGAATGATTCTATGCTTCCAAACGAGTAAATTTTTATTAAACAGATGCCAAACATCATGTTTTGTCCTATAAAGACATTTTATATTGCAGTTTGTATTAAAACAAAATATTTTCGTTGATTTTTTGTTAGAAGCAGCAAACCTAACATTAAAGAATCTGAAAACTTTGTATTCGGACACAAACCACCGAATTTTGTATCAGTTTAGACAAAAACGGTTGATTTTCGACAATATTTTGCTTTGAACAAGAAAACTTATATCAAACTGACTAAAAACGTCTTATTTTAGCACAAAACAAAAGATTTGCGTTATAGTCTTAACGAGAGCTGTTAATTTCAAACGGTTCTATGCTTTGAAACGAGTAAACTTTCACTGTACAGAGGAAAAACATCTTATTTCGCCTTTTATAAACGATTCATGCCACAGTTTGGATAAAAACCAATTATTTTCGTTAATTCATTGTTACAAACATGAAACCTTACATCAAAGTAACTGAAAACCCCTTATTCAGGCACAGAAATTCGAATTACGTTTCAGTCTGAACAAAAACTGCTTACTTTAGACGATCCTTTGTTTTGAATACAAAAACTTACATTAAAAAGATTAAAAACGTCTTATTCTGGCTGAAAACTGCAAATTATATATTACTCTAGATAAAAGCAATTTATCCTGATTACTCCTTTACTTAGAATAGAGTAAACTTGTATAAAACTTAATAAAAACTTTAAATTTCGTCTCAAAGAAATAATTTACGTTATAGTTTTGACCAGCACTGTTTATTTCAAACGATTTTATGATTCGAAACTAATGAACTTTTATGGGGCAGATGCAAAACCACATATTACAATATAAAGCGTTGTTTTAAAGCAAATTATTACCTTTTGCAACAAGAAATTTCACGTCAAAGAAACTGAAAACATCGTATCCATGCACAAATATCGAATTACGTATCAGTTTAGGCAAATACAGCTTATTTTAAACGATTCCTTGCTATAAACAAGAAAAATTTTATCAAACATATTGAAAATGTCTTATTCTCGAAAATAAGAGCAAATTATGTATCAGTTTTAACAAAAGCGGATTACTCTGTTTGATTCTATGCTTAGAGTAGAGTAAACTACTATAAAACGTAATGAAAACTCTATATTCAAGCTCAAAAGAACAAATTACGTTATAGTTTTGACAAAAAAAAATTATTTCGGACGACTACATATTTCGAAGTAAGCAAACTTTAATTGAACAAGTGCAAAAGCTAATACTTTGCTTTAAAATAACGATTTATGTGGTAATATGGTATTTTGCATCTGTCCTATAAAAGTTTACTCGTTTCGCTCCATTGAATCATTCGAAATAAATTATTTTGATACAACAACGAAAATAATTTTTTTGTTTAAACTGTAACATGTCGTTTTTATAAAACGAACTAAGACGTTTGGCATCTGTTTAGTGAAAGTTTTCTCGTTTGGGGGCATAAAATCGTTTGAAATTAACAGTTCTGGTCAAAACTATAACGTAAATTATTTCTTTGAGACGAAATTTAAAGTTTTCATTAAGTTTTATACAAGTTTGCTCTATTCTAAGCAAAGGAGTAATCAGGATAAACTGCTTTTATCCAAAGTAATACATAATTTGCAGTTTTGAGCCAGAATAAGACGTTTTTAATCTTTTTAATGTAAGTTTTCGTGTTCAAAAGAAAGAATCGTCTAAAATAAGCAATTTGTGTCCAGACTGAAACGTAATTTGATTTTCTGGGCCTGAATAAGAGGTTTTCAGTTTCTTTGATGTAAGGTTTCTTGTTTGTAACAATGAATAAACGAAAATCATTGGTTTTAATCCAAACTGTGACATAAATCGTTTTTTAAAGGCGAAATCAGACGTTTTGCCTCTGTTCAGTGAAAGTATACTGGTTTCAAAGCATAGAATCGTTTGAAATTAACAGTTCTCGTCAAGACTATAACGCAAATCTTTAAAGTGACACAAAGAAATAATTTACGTAATAGTTTTGACTAGAACTGTTAATTTCAAACGATTTTATGCCCCCAAACGAGAAAACTTTCACTAAGCAGATTCCAAACGTCTTAGTTCGTTTTATAAAAGCGACTTATGTTACAGTTTAAACAAAAACAAATTATTTGTGTTGTTGTTGTGTCAAAATAATTTATTTCTAATGATTCAATGGAGCGAAACGGGTAAACTTTTATAGGACAGATGCAAAATACCATATTACCACATAAATCATTATTTTAAAGCAAAGTATTAGCTTTTGCACATGTTCAATTAAAGTTTGCTTACTTCGAAGTATGTAATCGTCCAAAATATTTTTTTTTGTCAAAACTATAACGTAATTTGTTCTTTTGAGCTTGAATATAGAGTTTTCATTACGTTTTATAGTAGTTTACTCTACTCTAAGCATAGAATCAAACAGAGTAATCCGCTTTTGTTAAAACTGATACATAGTTTGCTCTTATTTTCGTGAATAAGACGTTTTCAATATGCTTGATAAAATTTTTCTTGTTTATTGCAAGGAATCGTTTAAAATAAGCTGTATTTACCTAAACTGATACGTAATTAGATATTTATGTATGGATACGAAGTTTTCAGTTTCTTTGACGTGAAATTTCTTGTTGCAAAAGGTAATACTTTGCTTTAAAACAACGCTTTATATGGTAATATGTGGTTTTGCATCTGCCCCATAAAAGTTCATTAGTTTCGAATCATAATTTCGTTTGAAATAAACAGTGCTGGTCAAAACTATAACGTAAATTATTTCTTTGAGACGAAATTTAAAGTTTTCATTAAGTTTTATACAAGTTTACTCTATTCTAAGTAAAGGAGTAATCAGGATAAATTGCTTTTATCTAGAGTAATATATAATTTGCAGTTTTCAGCCAGAATAAGACGTTTTTAATCTTTTTAATGTAAGTTTTCGTGTTCAAAACAAAGGATCGTCTAAAATAAGCAGTTTTTGTCCAGACTGAAACGTAATTCGAACTTCTGTGCCTAAATAAGGGGTTTTCAGTTTCTTTGATGTAAGGTTTCTTGTTTGTAACAATGAATTAACAAAAATAATTGGTTTTTATCCAAACTGTGGCATGAATCAGCTTTAAGACTATAACGCAAATCTTTTGTTTTGTGCTAAAATAAGACGTTTTTAGTCAGTTTGATATAAGCTTTCTTGTTCAAAGCAAAATATTGTCGAAAATCAACCGTTTTTGTCTAAACTGAAACAAAATTCGGTGGTTTGTGTCCGAATACAAAGTTTTCAGATTCTTTAATGTTAGGTTTGCTGCTTCTAACAAAGAATCAACGAAAATATTTTGTTTTAATACAAACTGCAATATAAAATGTCTTTATAGGACAAAACATGATGTTTGGCATCTGTTTATTAAAAATTTACTCGTTTGGAAGCATAGAATCATTCCAAATAAGCTATTCTCGTCGAAACTATAATGTAATTAGTATTTTGTGCTAGAATACAGCGTTTTTGTTAGATTTATTAACAATTTTGTCTATTTTAAGCAATGAAACGAATAGGATTAGCTGCCTTTATCCAAAGTGATACATAAATTGCTCTTTTATGCCAGATTAATACGTTTTTAGTCTGTTCGATGTAAGTTTTCTTGTTCAAAGCAAAAGATCGTCTAAAGTAAGCCGTTTTTGTTTGAACTGATGAACAATTCAGACTGAGAGTCAACAAAAATAATTTGTTTTAATCCAAACTGATAATTTTTGACCCTATAAGAGTCCTATAAGGGTCCGAGATACGCCGTTCTTGTCAAGTCTATAACGTAATTCGTTTTTTTGTGTCAGAATACGACGTTTTCTGTCTGTTTAATATAAGTTTTTAATAATAATAATAATAACAAT
>NC_087402.1:14822500-14907500 GCF_031307605.1 Tribolium castaneum
GCCATTTTATAGTTTTTAATATTTAACAAAAATTTGCTTTAAAATAAAATGTTTGAAAAACCGAAATTAAACTAAATTAATTGTGTCTAACACTTTAGTAGAGGAAAAAGGAGGAGACATAAAAGTCACTAAAGTCTTAAAGTTGTCTTTAGTCGTCATATTAATAACAATTACATTTACAATAACAATACTAGTAGTACTAAATTTGCTTATATGCAAGCGCTTAATTAAGGTAACAGTTTTTTTGTTTTTTGCCTATATCTCGAAAACAGTTACTCCTATCAATTTTTACTTTTTCACCAAAATTAAAGGTGATAAAATTTCCTACAAAATAGTTATTTGCATTTTTCATGTAGAACTAACCATAAACGAGATATAAGTTTAAAAATAATTATTAATTAAAAAAAAGTGTTTTAACAGAAAATGTCTTGTGATTTAAAATACACTTAATTTGTTGGGTCCAATACTTTATTAGAAAAAAAAGGAGGTGACATAAAAGTCACTGAAGTCTTCAGAGTCGTTTTTAAATGCTGCATTTTTGACTTCGTCTCAAACATTGAAAACTGAATTACATTTTTGTTCAGTAACAGTTACAGTTTTCTTATTGGTTTTTTGCTTATATCTCGAAAACAGTTACTCCTATCAAATTTTATCTTTCTTTCAAAATTAAAGCTGATAAAATTTCCAACAAAATAGTTATTTACATTTTTCTTGTAGGACCAAGCATAAACGAGTTATAGAGTTGGATATAAATAATATTTAACAAAAATTTGCTTTAAAATAAAATGCTTGAAAAACCGGAATTAAACTAAATTAATTGTGTCTAACACTTTAGTAGAGGAAAAAGGAGAAGACATAAAAGTCACTAAATGTTTCAGAGTCGTCTTTAGTCGTCATATTAATAACAATAACATTAATAATAATAATACTAATAGTACTAAATTTGTTTATATGCAAACGCTTAATTAACGTAACATTTTTTTGGTTTCTTGCTTATATCTCGAAAACAGTTACTCCTATCAATTTTTATCTTTTTTTCAAAATTAAAGCTAATAAAATTTCCTACAAAATAGTTATTTGCATTTTTTTGTAGGACCAACCATAAGCGAGTTATAGAGTTGGATATAAATAATATTTAACAAAAATTTGCTTTAAAATAAAATGTTTGAAAAACCGAAATTAAACTAAAATAATTGAGTCTAACACTTTAGTAGAGGAAAAAGAAAAAGACATAAAAGTCACTAAAGATTTCAGAGTTGTCTTTAGTTGTCATATTAATAACAATAACATTAATAATAATAATACTAATAGTACTAAATTTGCTTATATGCAAACGCTTAATTAAGGTAACAGTGTTTTGGTTTCTTGCTTATATCTCGAAAACAGTTACTCCTATCAATTTTTATCTTTTTACTAAAATTCAAGCTGATAAAATTTCCTACAAAATAGTTATTTGCATTTTTCATGTAGGACTAACCATAAGCGAGATATATGATTGAAAATAATTAATATTTAAAAAAAAAGTGCTTTAACAGAAAATGTCTTGTGATTTAAAATACACTTAATTTATTGGGTCCAATACTTTATTAGAAGAAAAAGGAAGTGACATAAAAGTCACTGAAGTCTTCAGAGTCGTTTTTAAATGCTGCAGTTTCGTCTTCGTCTCAAACATTGAAAACTGAATTACATTTTTGTTCAGTAACAGTCACAGTTTTCTTATTGGTTTTTTGCTTATATCTCGAAAACAGTTACTCTTATCAATTTTTATCTTTCTGTCAAAATTAAAGCTGATAAAATTTCCTACAAAATAGTTATTTGCATTTTTCTTGTAGGACCAACCATAAGCGAGTTATAGAGTTGGATATAAATAATATTTAACAAAAATTTGCTTTAAAATAAAATGTTTGAAAAACTGAAATTAAACTAATTTAATTGTGTCTAACACTTTAGTAGGGGAAAAAGAAAAAGACATAAAAGTCACTAAAGGTTTCAAAGTTGTCTTTAATCGTCATATTAATAACAATAACATTAATAATAATAATACTAATAGTACTAAATTTGTTTATATGCAAACGCTTAATTAAGGTAACAGTGTTTTGGTTTCTTGCTCATATCTCGAAAACAGTTACTCCTATCAATTTTTATCTTTTCACTAAAATTCAAGCTGATAAAATTTCCTACAAAATAGTTATTTGCATTTTTTATGTAGGACTAACCATAAGCGAGATATAAGATTGAAAATAATTAATATTTAAAAAAGAAGTGCTTTAACAGAAAATGTCTTGTGATTTAAAATACACTTAATTTATTAGGTCCAATACTTTATTAAAAAAAAGGGGGTGACATATAAGTCACTGAAGTCTTCAGAGTCGATTTTAAATGCTGCATTTTCGTCTTCGTCTCAAACATTGAAAACTGAATTACATTTTTGTTCTGAAACGGTAACAGTTTTTACTTTGGTTTTTTGCTTATATCTCGAAAACAGTTACTCCTATCAATTTTTATCTTTTTTTCAAAATTAAAGCTGATAACATTTCCTACAAAATAGTTATTTGCATTTTTCTTGTAGGACCAACCATAAGCGAGTTATAAAGTTGGATATAAATCATATTTAACAAAAACTTGCTTAAAAATAAAATGTTTGAAATACTGAAATTAAACTAAATTAATTGTGTCTAACACTTTAGTAGAGAAAAAAGAAAAAGACATAAAAGTCACCAAAGTCTTCAGAATCGTTTTTAATCGTCATATTAATAACAATAACATTAATAATAATAATACTAATAGTACTAAATCTGCTTATATGCAAGCGCTTTATTAAGGTAACAGTTTTTTGGTTTCTTGCTTATATCTCGAAAACAGTTACTCCTATGAATTTTTGTCTTTCTTTCAAAATTAAAGCTGTTAAAATATTCTACAAAATAGTTATTTGCATTTTTCTTGTAGGACCAACAATAAGCGAGTTATAGAGTTGGATATAAATAATATTTAACAAAAATTTGCTTTAAAATAAAATGTTTGAAAAACTGAAATTAAACTAATTTAACTGTGTCTAACACTTTAGTAGAGAAAAAAGAAAAGACATAAAAGTCACTAAAGGTTTCAGAGTTGTCTTTAGTTGTCATATTAATAACAATAACATTAATAATAATAATACTAATAGTACTAAATTTGCTTATATGCAAACGCTTAATTAAGGTAACAGTGTTTTGGTTTCTTGCTTATATCTCGAAAACAGTTACTCCTATCAATTTTTATCTTTTTACTAAAATTCAAGCTGATAAAATTTCCTACAAAATAGTTATTTGCATTTTTCATGTAGGACTAACCATAAGCGAGATATATGATTGAAAATAATTAATATTAAAAAAAAAAGTGCTTTAACAGAAAATGTCTTGTGATTTAAAATACACTTAATTTATTGGGTCCAATACTTTATTAGAAGAAAAAGGAAGTGACATAAAAGTCACTGAAGTCTTCAGAGTCGTTTTTAAATGCTGCAGTTTCGTCTTCGTCTCAAACATTGAAAACCGAATTACATTTTTGTTCAGTAACAGTCACAGTTTTCTTATTGGTTTTTTGCTTATATCTCGAAAACAGTTACTCCTATCAATTTTTATCTTTTTTTCAAAATTAAAGCTGATAAAATTTCCTACAAAATAGTTATTTGCATTTTTCTTGTAGGACCAACCATAAGCGAGTTATAGAGTTGGATATAAATAATATTTAACAAAAATTTGCTTTAAAATAAAATGTTTGAAAAACTGAAATTAAACTAATTTAATTGTGTCTAACACTTTAGTAGAGGAAAAAGAAGAAGACATAAAAGTCACTAAAGGTTTCAAAGTTGTCTTTAATCGTAATATTAATAACAATAACATTAATAATAATACTAATAGTACTAAATTTGCTTATATGCAAACGCTTAATTAAGGTAACAGTGTTTTGGTTTCTTGCTTTTATCTCGAAAACAGTTACTCCTATCAATTTTTATCTTTTTACTAAAATTAAAGCTGATAAAATTTCCTACAAAATAGTTAATTGCATTTTTAATGTAGGACTAACCATAAGCGAGATATAAGTTTGAAAATAATTAAAATTTAAAAAAAAGTGCTTCAACAGAAAATGTCTTGTGATTTAAAATACACTTAATTTATTGGGTCCAATACTTTATTAGAAGAAAAAGAGGTGACAGAAATGTCACTGAAGTCTTTAGAGTCGTTTGTAAATGCTGCATTTTCGTCTTCGTCTCAAACATTGAAAACTGAATTACATTTTTGTTCAGTAACTGTTACAGTTTTCTTATTGGTTTTTTGCTTATATCTCGAAAACAGTTACTCCTATCAATTTTTATCTTTCTTTTAAAATTAAAGCTGATAAAGCTTCCTACAAAATAGTTTGCATTTTTCTTGTAGGACCAACCATAAGCGAGTTATAGAGTTGGATATAAATAATATTTAACAAAAATTTGCTTTAAATAAAATGTTTGAAAAACCGAAATTAAACTAAATTAATTGAGTCTAACACTTTAGTAGAGAAAAAAGAAAAAGACATAAAAGTCACCAAAGTCTTCAGAATCGTTTTTAGTCGTCATATTAATAACAATAACATTAATAATAATAATACTAATAGTACTAAATCTGCTTATATGCAAGCGCTTTATTAAGGTAACAGTTTTTTGGTTTCTTGCTTATATCTCGAAAACAGTTACTCCTATCAATTTTTATCTTTTTTTCAAAATTAAAGCTGATAAAATTTCCTACAAAATAGTTATTTGCATTTTTCTTGTAGGACCAACCATAAGCGAGTTATAGAGTTGGATATAAATAATATTTAACAAAAATTTGCTTTAAAATAAAATGTTTGAAAAACTGAAATTAAACTAATTTAATTGTGTCTAACACTTTAGTAGAGGAAAAAGAAGAAGACATAAAAGTCACTAAAGGTTTCAAAGTTGTCTTTAATCGTCATATTAATAACAATAACATTAATAATAATAATACTAATAGTACTAAATTTGCTTATATGCAAACGCTTAATTAAGGTAACAGTGTTTTGGTTTCTTGCTCATATCTCGAAAACAGTTACTCCTATCAATTTTTATCTTTTTACTAAAATTCAAGCTGTCAAAATTTCCTACAAAATAATTATTTGCATTTTTTATGTAGGACTAACCATAAGCGAGATATAAGATTGAAAATAATTAATATTTAAAAAAGAAGTGCTTTAACAGAAAATGTCTTGTGATTTAAAATACACTTAATTTATTAGGTCCAATACTTTATTAGAAAAAAAGGGGGTGACATATAAGTCACTGAAGTCTTCAGAGTCGATTTTAAATGCTGCATTTTCGTCTTCGTCTCAAACATTGAAAACTGAATTATATTTTTGTTCTGAAACGGTAACAGATTTTACTTTGGTTTTTTGCTTATATCTCGAAAACAGTTACTCCTATCAATTTTTATCTTTCTTTCAAAATTAAAGCTGATAACATTTCCTACAAAATAGTTATTTGCATTTTTCTTGTAGGACCAACCATAAGCGAGTTATAAAGTTGGATATAAATAATATTTAACAAAAACTTGCTTAAAAATAAAATGTTTGAAATACTGAAATTAAACTAAATTAATTGTGTCTAACACTTTAGTAGAGAAAAAAGAAAAAGACATAAAAGTCACCAAAGTCTTCAGAATCGTTTTTAGTCGTCATATTAATAACAATAACATTAATAATAATAATACTAATAGTACTAAATCTGCTTATATGCAAGCGCTTTATTAAGGTAACAGTTTTTTGGTTTCTTGCTTATATCTCGAAAACAGTTACTCCTATGAATTTTTGTCTTTTTTTCAAAATTAAAGCTGATAAAATTTCCTACAAAATAGTTATTTGCATTTTTCTTGTAGGACCAACCATAAACGAGTTATAGAGTTGGATATAAATAATATTTAACAAAAATTTGCTTTAAAATAAAATGTTTGAAAAACTGAAATTAAACTAATTTAATTGTGTCTAACACTTTAGTAGAGGAAAAAGGAAAAGACATAAAAGTCACTAAAGGTTTCAGAGTTGTCTTTAGTTGTCATATTAATAACAATAACATTAATAATAATAATACTAATAGTACTAAATTTGCTTATATGCAAACGCTTAATTAAGGTAACAGTGTTTTGGTTTCTTGCTTATATCTCGAAAACAGTTACTCCTATCAATTTTTATCTTTTTACTAAAATTCAAGCTGATAAAATTTCTTACAAAATAGTTATTTGCATTTTTCATGTAGGACTAACCATAAGCGAGATATATGATTGAAAATAATTAATATTTAAAAAAAAAGTGCTTTAACAGAAAATGTCTTGTGATTTAAAATACACTTAATTTATTGGGTCCAATACTTTTTTTTTAGAAAAAGGAAGTGACATAAAAGTCACTGAAGTCTTCAGAGTCGTTTTTAAATGCTGCAGTTTCGTCTTCGTCTCAAACATTGAAAACTGAATTACATTTTTGTTCAGTAACAGTCACAGTTTTCTTATTGGTTTTTTGCTTATATCTCGAAAACAGTTACTCCTATCAATTTTTATCTTTCTGTCAAAATTAAAGCTGATAAAATTTCCGACAAAATAGTTATTTGCATTTTTCTTGTAGGACCAACCATAAGCGAGTTATAGAGTTGGATATAAATAATATTTAACAAAAATTTGCTTTAAAATAAAATGTTTGAAAAACTGAAATTAAACTAATTTAATTGTGTCTAACACTTTAGTAGAGGAAAAAGAAGAAGACATAAAAGTCACTAAAGGTTTCAAAGTTGTCTTTAATCGTCATATTAATAACAATAACATTAATAATAATAATACTAATAGTACTTAATTTGCTTATATGCAAACGCTTAATTAAGGTAACAGTGTTTTGGTTTCTTGCTCATATCTCGAAAACAGTTACTCCAATAAATTTTTATTTTTTTACTAAAATTTAAGCTGATAAAATTTCCTACAAAATAGTTATTTGCATTTTTTATGTAGGACTAACCATAAGCGAGATATAAGATTGAAAATAATTAATATTTAAAAAAGAAGTGCTTTAACAGAAAATGTCTTGTGATTTAAAATACACTTAATTTATTAGGTCCAATACTTTATTAAAAAAAAAAGGGGGTGACATATAAGTCACTGAAGTCTTCAGAGTCGATTTTAAATGCTGCATTTTCGTCTTCGTCTCAAACATTGAAAACTGAATTACATTTTTGTTCTGAAACGGTAACAGTTTTTACTTTGGTTTTTTGCTTATATCTCGAAAACAGTTACTCCTATCAATTTTTATCTTTTTTTCAAAATCAAAGCTGATAACATTTCCTACAAAATAGTTATTTGCATTTTTCTTGTAGGACCAACCATAAACGAGTTATAGAGTTGGATATAAATAATATTTAACAAAAATTTGCTTTAAAATAAAATGTTTGAAAAACTGAAATTAAACTAATTTAATTGTGTCTAACACTTTAGTAGAGGAAAAAGGAAAAGACATAAAAGTCACTAAAGGTTTCAGAGTTGTCTTTAGTTGTCATATTAATAACAATAACATTAATAATAATAATACTAATAGTACTAAATTTGCTTATATGCAAACGCTTAATTAAGGTAACAGTGTTTTGGTTTCTTGCTTATATCTCGAAAACAGTTACTCCTATCAATTTTTATCTTATTACTAAAATTCAAGCTGATAAAATTTCTTACAAAATAGTTATTTGCATTTTTCATGTAGGACTAACCATAAGCGAGATATATGATTGAAAATAATTAATATTTAAAAAAAAAGTGCTTTAACAGAAAATGTCTTGTGATTTAAAATACACTTAATTTATTGGGTCCAATACTTTTTTTTAGAAAAAGGAAGTGACATAAAAGTCACTGAAGTCTTCAGAGTCGTTTTTAAATGCTGCAGTTTCGTCTTCGTCTCAAACATTGAAAACTGAATTACATTTTTGTTCAGTAACAGTCACAGTTTTCTTATTGGTTTTTTGCTTATATCTCGAAAACAGTTACTCCTATCAATTTTTATCTTTCTGTCAAAATTAAAGCTGATAAAATTTCCTACAAAATAGTTATTTGCATTTTTCTTGTAGGACCAACCATAAACGAGTTATAGAGTTGGATATAAATAATATTTAACAAAAATTTGCTTTAAAATAAAATGTTTGAAAAACTGAAATTAAACTAATTTAATTGTGTCTAACACTTTAGTAGAGGAAAAAGAAGAAGACATAAAAGTCACTAAAGGTTTCAAAGTTGTCTTTAATCGTCATATTAATAACAATAACATTAATAATAATAATACTAATAGTACTAAATTTGCTTATATGCAAACGCTTAATTAAGGTAACAGTGTTTTGGTTTCTTGCTCATATCTCGAAAACAGTTACTCCAATAAATTTTTATTTTTTTACTAAAATTTAAGCTGATAAAATTTCCTACAAAATAGTTATTTGCATTTTTTATGTAGGACTAACCATAAGCGAGATATAAGATTGAAAATAATTAATATTTAAAAAAGAAGTGCTTTAACAGAAAATGTCTTGTGATTTAAAATACACTTAATTTATTAGGTCCAATACTTTATTAAAAAAAAAAGGGGGTGACATATAAGTCACTGAAGTCTTCAGAGTCGATTTTAAATGCTGCATTTTCGTCTTCGTCTCAAACATTGAAAACTGAATTACATTTTTGTTCTGAAACGGTAACAGTTTTTACTTTGGTTTTTTGCTTATATCTCGAAAACAGTTACTCCTATCAATTTTTATCTTTTTTTCAAAATCAAAGCTGATAACATTTCCTACAAAATAGTTATTTGCATTTTTCTTGTAGGACCAACCATAAACGAGTTATAGAGTTGGATATAAATAATATTTAACAAAAATTTGCTTTAAAATAAAATGTTTGAAAAACTGAAATTAAACTAATTTAATTGTGTCTAACACTTTAGTAGAGGAAAAAGGAAAAGACATAAAAGTCACTAAAGGTTTCAGAGTTGTCTTTAGTTGTCATATTAATAACAATAACATTAATAATAATAATACTAATAGTACTAAATTTGCTTATATGCAAACGCTTAATTAAGGTAACAGTGTTTTGGTTTCTTGCTTATATCTCGAAAACAGTTACTCCTATCAATTTTTATCTTATTACTAAAATTCAAGCTGATAAAATTTCTTACAAAATAGTTATTTGCATTTTTCATGTAGGACTAACCATAAGCGAGATATATGATTGAAAATAATTAATATTTAAAAAAAAAGTGCTTTAACAGAAAATGTCTTGTGATTTAAAATACACTTAATTTATTGGGTCCAATACTTTTTTTTAGAAAAAGGAAGTGACATAAAAGTCACTGAAGTCTTCAGAGTCGTTTTTAAATGCTGCAGTTTCGTCTTCGTCTCAAACATTGAAAACTGAATTACATTTTTGTTCAGTAACAGTCACAGTTTTCTTATTGGTTTTTTGCTTATATCTCGAAAACAGTTACTCCTATCAATTTTTATCTTTCTGTCAAAATTAAAGCTGATAAAATTTCCTACAAAATAGTTATTTGCATTTTTCTTGTAGGACCAACCATAAACGAGTTATAGAGTTGGATATAAATAATATTTAACAAAAATTTGCTTTAAAATAAAATGTTTGAAAAACTGAAATTAAACTAATTTAATTGTGTCTAACACTTTAGTAGAGGAAAAAGGAAAAGACATAAAAGTCACTAAAGGTTTCAGAGTTGTCTTTAGTTGTCATATTAATAACAATAACATTAATAATAATAATACTAATAGTACTAAATTTGCTTATATGCAAACGCTTAATTAAGGTAACAGTGTTTTGGTTTCTTGCTTATATCTCGAAAACAGTTACTCCTATCAATTTTTATCTTTTTACTAAAATTCAAGCTGATAAAATTTCTTACAAAATAGTTATTTGCATTTTTCATGTAGGACTAACCATAAGCGAGATATATGACTGAAAATAATTAATATTTAAAAAAAAAGTGCTTTAACAGAAAATGTCTTGTGATTTAAAATACACTTAATTTATTGGATCCAATACTTTTTTTTTAGAAAAAGGAAGTGACATAAAAGTCACTGAAGTCTTCAGAGTCGTTTTTAAATGCTGCAGTTTCGTCTTCGTCTCAAACATTGAAAACTGAATTACATTTTTGTTCAGTAACAGTCACAGTTTTCTTATTGGTTTTTTGCTTATATCTCGAAAACAGTTACTCCTATCAATTTTTATCTTTCTGTCAAAATTAAAGCTGATAAAATTTCCTACAAAATAGATATTTGCATTTTTCTTGTAGGATCAACCATAAGCGAGTTATAGAGTTGGATATAAATAATATTTAACAAAAATTTGCTTTAAAATAAAATGTTTGAAAAACTGAAATTAAACTAATTTAATTGTGTCTAACACTTTAGTAGAGGAAAAAGAAGAAGACATAAAAGTCACTAAAGGTTTCAAAGTTGTCTTTAATCGTCATATTAATAGCAATAACATTAATAATAATAATACTAATAGTACTAAATTTGCTTATATGCAAACGCTTAATTAAGGTAACAGTGTTTTGGTTTCTTGCTCATCTCTCGAAAACAGTTACTCCTATCAATTTTTATCTTTCTTTCAAAATTAAAGCTGATAACATTTCCTACAAAATAGTTATTTGCATTTTTCTTGTGGGACCAACCATAAGCGAGTTATAAAGTTGGATATAAATAATATTTAACAAAAACTTGCTTAAAAATAAAATGTTTGAAATACTGAAATTAAACTAAATTAATTGTGTCTAACACTTTAGTAGAGAAAAAAGAAAAAGACATAAAAGTCACCAAAGTCTTCAGAATCGTTTTTAGTCGTCATATTAATAACAATAACATTAATAATAATAATACTAATAGTACTAAATCTGCTTATATGCAAGCGCTTTATTAAGGTAACAGTTTTTTGGTTTCTTGCTTATATCTCGAAAACAGTTACTCCTATGAATTTTTGTCTTTTTTTCAAAATTAAAGCTGATAAAATTTCCTACAAAATAGTTATTTGCATTTTTCTTGTAGGACCAAGCATAAGCGAGTTATAGAGTTAGATATAAATAATTTTTAACAAAAATTTGCTTTAAAATAAAATGTTTAAAATACTGAAATTAAACTAATTTAATTGTGTCTAACACTTTAGTAGAGGAAAAAGGAAAAGACATAAAAGTCACTAAAGGTTTCAGAGTTGTCTTTAGTTGTCATATTAATAACAATAACATTAATAAGAATAATACTAATAGTACTAAATTTGCTTATATGCAAACGCTTAATTAAGGTAACAGTGTTTTGGTTTCTTGCTTATATCTCGAAAACAGTTACTCCTATCAATTTTTATCTTTTTACTAAAATTCAAGCTGATAAAATTTCCTATAAAATAGTTATTTGCATTTTTTATGTAGGACTAACCATAAGCGAGATATATGATTGAAAATAATTAATATTTAAAAAAAAAGTGCTTTAACAGAAAATGTCTTGTGATTTAAAATACACTTAATTTATTGGGTCCAATACTTTATTAGAAGAAAAAGGAAGTGACATAAAAGTCACTGAAGTCTTCAGAGTCGTTTTTAAATGCTGCAGTTTCGTCTTCGTCTCAAACATTGAAAACTGAATTACATTTTTGTTCAGTAACAGTCACAGTTTTCTTATTGGTTTTTTGCTTATATCTCGAAACCAGTTACTCCTATCAATTTTTATCTTTCTGTCAAAATTAAAGCTGATAAAATTTCCTACAAAATAGTTATTTGCATTTTTCTTGTAGGACCAACCATAAGCGAGTTATAGAGTTGGATATAAATAATATTTAACAAAAATTTGCTTTAAAATAAAATGTTTGAAAAACTGAAATTAAACTAATTTAATTGTGTCTAACACTTTAGTTGAGGAAAAAGAAGAAGACATAAAAGTCACTAAAGGTTTCAAAGTTGTCTTTAATCGTCATATTAATAACAATAACATTAATAATAATAATACTAATAGTACTAAATTTGCTTATATGCAAACGCTTAATTAAGGTAACAGTGTTTTGGTTTCTTGCTCATATCTCGAAAACAGTTACTCCTATCAATTTTTATCTTTACTTCAAAATTAAAGCTGATAACATTTCCTACAAAATATTTATTTGCATTTTTCTTGTAGGACCAACCATAAGCGAGTTATAAAGTTGGATATAAATAATATTTAACAAAAACTTGCTTAAAAACAAAATGTTTGAAATACTGAAATTAAACTAAATTAATTGTGTCTAACACTTTAGTAGAGAAAAAAGAAAAAGACATAAAAGTCACCAAAGTCTTCAGAATTGTTTTTAGTCGTCATATTAATAACAATAACATTAATAATAATAATACTAATAGTACTAAATCCGCTTATATGCAAGCGCTTTATTAAGGTAACAGTTTTTTGGTTTCTTGCTTATATCTCGAAAACAGTTACTCCTATGAATTTTTGTCTTTCTTTCAAAATTAAAGCTGATAAAATATTCTACAAAATAGTTATTTGCATTTTTCTTGTAGGACCAACCATAAGCGAGTTATAGAGTTGGATATAAATAATATTTAACAAAAATTTGCTTTAAAATAAAATGTTTGAAAAACTGAAATTAAACTAATTTAACTGTGTCTAACACTTTAGTAGAGAAAAAAGGAAAAGACATAAAAGTCACTAAAGGTTTCAGAGTTGTCTTTAGTTGTCATATTAATAACAATAACATTAATAATAATAATACTAATAGTACTAAATTTGCTTATATGCAAACGCTTAATTAAGGTAACAGTGTTTTGGTTTCTTGCTTATATCTCGAAAACAGTTACTCCTATCAATTTTTATCTTTTTACTAAAATTCAAGCTGATAAAATTTCCTACAAAATAGTTATTTGCATTTTTTATGTAGGACTAACCATAAGCGAGATATAAGATTGAAAATAATTAATATTTAAAAAAGAAGTGCTTTAACAGAAAATGTCTTGTGATTTAAAATACACTTAATTTATTGGGTCCAATACTTTATTAGAAGAAAAAGGAAGTGACATAAAAGTCACTGAAGTCTTCAGAGTCGTTTTTAAATGCTGCAGTTTCGTCTTCGTCTCAAACATTGAAAACCGAATTACATTTTTGTTCAGTAACAGTCACAGTTTTCTTATTGGTTTTTTGCTTATATCTCGAAAACAGTTACTCCTATCAATTTTTATCTTTTTTTCAAAATTAAAGCTGATAAAATTTCCTACAAAATAGTTATTTGCATTTTCCTTGTAGGACCAACCATAAGCGAGTTATAGAGTTGGATATAAATAATATTTAACAAAAATTTGCTTTAAAATAAAATGTTTGAAAAACTGAAATTAAACTAATTTAATTGTGTCTAACACTTTAGTAGAGGAAAAAGAAGACGACATAAAAGTCACTAAAGGTTTCAAAGTTGTCTTTAATCGTCATATTAATAACAATAACATTAATAATAATAATACTAATAGAACTAAATTTGCTTATATGCAAACGCTTAATTAAGGTAACAGTGTTTTGGTTTCTTGCTCATATCTCGAAAACAGTTACTCCTATCAATTTTTATTTTTTTACTAAAATTCAAGCTGATAAAATTTCCTACAAAATAGTTATTTGCATTTTTTATGTAGGACTAACCATAAGCGAGATATAAGATTGAAAATAATTAATATTTAAAAAAGAAGTGCTTTAACAGAAAATGTTTTGTGATTTAAAATACACTTAATTTATTAGGTCCAATACTTTATTAGAAAAAAAAAGGGGGTGACATATAAGTCACTGAAGTCTTCAGAGTCGATTTTAAATGCTGCATTTTCGTCTTCGTCTCAAACATTGAAAACTAAATTACATTTTTGTTCTGAAACGGTAACAGTTTTTACTTTGGTTTTTTGCTTATATCTCGAAAACAGTTACTCCTATCAATTTTTATCTTTTTTTCAAAATTAAAGCTGATAATATTTCCTACAAAATAGTTATTTGCATTTTTCTTGTAGGACCAACCATAAGCGAGTTATAAAGTTGGATATAAATAATATTTAACAAAAACTTGCTTAAAAATAAAATGTTTGAAATACTGAAATTAAACTAAATTAATTGTGTCTAACACTTTAGTAGAGAAAAAAGAAAAAGACATAAAAGTCACCAAAGTCTTCAGAATCGTTTTTAGTCGTCATATTAATAACAATAACATTAATAATAATAATACTAACAGTACTAAATCTGCTTATATGCAAGCGCTTTATTAAGGTAACAGTTTTTTGGTTTCTTGCTTATATCTCGAAAACAGTTACTCCTATGAATTTTTGTCTTTCTTTCAAAATTAAAGCTGATAAAATATTCTACAAAATGGTTATTTGCATTTTTCTTGTAGAACCAACCATAAGCGAGTTATAGAGTTGGATATAAATAATATATAACAAAAATTTGCTTTAAAATAAAATGTTTGAAAAACTGAAATTAAACTAATTTAACTGTGTCTAACACTTTAGTAGAGGAAAAAGGAAAAGACATAAAAGTCACTAAAGATTTCAGAGTTGTCTTTAGTTGTCATATTAATAACAATAACATTAATAATAATAATACTAATAGTACTAAATTTGCTTATATGCAAACGCTTAATTAAGGTAACAGTGTTTTGGTTTCTTGCTTATATCTCGAAAACAGTTACTCCTATCAATTTTTATCTTTTCACTAAAATTCAAGCTGATAAAATTTCCTACAAAATAGTTATTTGCATTTTTCATGTAGGACTAACCATAAGCGAGATATAAGTTTGAAAATAATTAATATTTAAAAAAAAAGTGCTTTAACAGAAAATGTCTTGTGATTTAAAATACACTTAATTTATTAGGTCCAATACTTTATTAGAAGAAAAAGGGGGTGACATATAAGTCACTGAAGTCTTCAGAGTCGATTGTAAATGCTGCATTTTCGTCTTCGTCTCAAACATTGAAAACTGAATTACATTTTTGTTCTGAAACGGTAACAGTTTTCACTTTGGTTTTTTGCTTATATCTCGAAAACAATTACTCCTATCAGTTTTTATCTTTTTTTCAAAATAAAGCTGATAAAATTTCCTACAAAATAGTTATTTGCATTTTTCTTGTAGGACCAACCATCAGCGAGTTATAAAGTTGGATATAAATAATATTTAACAAAAACTTGCTTAAAAATTAAATGTTTGAAATACTGAAATTAAACAAAATTAATTGTGTCTAACACTTTAGTAGAGAAAAAAGAAAAAGACATAAAAGTTACCAAAGTCTTCAGAATCGTTTTATTAATAATAATAATTTTATTAATAATAATACTATTAGTATTATTATTATTAATGTTATTGTTTTTAATATGACGACTAAAAACGATTCTGAAGACTTTGGTAACTTTTATGTCTTTTTCTTTTTTCTCTACTAAAGTGTTAGACACAATTAATTTAGTTTAATTTCAGTATTTCAAACATTTAATTTTTAAGCAAGTTTTTGTTAAATATTATTTATATCCAACTTTATAACTCGCTGATGGTTGGTCCTACAAGAAAAATGCAAATAACTATTTTGTAGGAAATTTTATCAGCTTTATTTAAAAAAAAAATAAAAACTGATAGGAGTAATTGTTTTCGAGATATAAGCAAAAAACCAAAGTGAAAACTGTTACCGTTTCAGAACAAAAATGTAATTCAGTTTTCAATGTTTGAGACGAAGACGAAAATGCAGCATTTACAATCGACTCTGAAGACTTCAGTGACTTATATGTCACCCCCTTTTTCTTCTAATAAAGTATTGGACCTAATAAATTAAGTGTATTTTAAATCACAAGACATTTTCTGTTAAAGCACTTTTTTTTTAAATATTAATTATTTTCAAACTTATATCTCGCTTATGGTTAGTCCTACATGAAAAATGCAAATAACTATTTTGTAGGAAATTTTATCAGCTTGAATTTTAGTAAAAAGATAAAAATTGATAGAAGTAACTGTTTTCGAGATATAAGCAAGAAACCAAAACACTGTTACCTTAATTAAGCGTTTGCATATAAGCAAATTTAGTACTATTAGTATAATTATTAATGTTATTGTTATTAATATGACAACTAAAGACAACTCTGAAACCTTTAGTGATTTTTATGTCTTTTCTTTTTTCCTCTAGTAAAGTGTTAGACACAGTTAAATTAGTTTAATTTCAGTTTTTCAAACATTTTATTTTAAAGCAAATTTTTGTTATATATTATTTATATCCAACTCTATAACTCGCTTATGGTTGGTCCTACAAGATAAATGCAAATAACTATTTTGTAGAATATTTTATCAGCTTTAATTTTGAAAGAAAGACAAAAATTCATAGGAGTAACTGTTTTCGAGATATAAGCAAGAAACCAAAAAACTGTTACCTTAATAAAGCGCTTGCATATAAGCAGATTTAGTACTGTTAGTATTATTATTATTAATGTTATTGTTATTAATATGACGACTAAAAACGATTCTGAAAACTTTGGTGACTTTTATGTCTTTTTCTTTTTTCTCTACTAAAGTGTTAGACACAATTAATTTAGTTTAATTTCAGTATTTCAAACATTTTATTTTTAAGCAAGTTTTTGTTAAATATTATTTATATCCAACTTTATAACTCGCTTATGGTTGGTCCTACAAGAAAAATGCAAATAACTATTTTGTAGGAAATGTTATCAGCTTTAATTTTGAAAGAAAGATAAAAATTGATAGGAGTAACTGTTTTCGAGATATAAGCAAAAAACCAAAGTAAAAACTGTTACCGTTTCAGAACAAAAATGTAATTCAGTTTTCAATGTTTGAGACGAAGACGAAAATGCAGCATTTAAAATCGACTCTGAAGACTTCAGTGACTTATATGTCACCCCCTTTTTTTTCTAATAAAGTATTGGACCTAATAAATTAAGTGTATTTTAAATCACAAGACATTTTCTGTTAAAGCACTTCTTTTTTAAATATTAATTATTTTCAATCTTATATCTCGCTTATGGTTAGTCCTACATAAAAAATGCAAATAACTATTTTGTAGGAAATTTTATCAGCTTGAATTTTAGTAAAAAGATAAAAATTGATAGGAGTAACTGTTTTCGAGATATGAGCAAGAAACCAAAACACTGTTACCTTAATTAAGCGTTTGCATATAAGCAAATTTAGTACTATTAGTATTATTATTAATAATGTTATTGTTATTAATATGACGATTAAAGACAACTTTGAAACCTTTAGTGACTTTTATGTCTTCTTCTTTTTCCTCTACTAAAGTGTTAGACACAATTAAATTAGTTTAATTTCAGTTTTTCAAACATTTTATTTTAAAGCAAGTTTTTGTTAAATATTATTTATATCCAACTTTATAACTCGCTTATGGTTGGTCCTACAAGAAAAATGCAAATAACTATTCTGTAGAATATTTTATCAGCTTTAATTTTGAAAGAAAGACAAAAATTCATAGGAGTAACTGTTTTCGAGATATAAGCAAGAAACCAAAAAACTGTTACCTTAATAAAGCGCTTGCATATAAGCAGATTTAGTACTATTAGTATTATTATTATTAATGTTATTGTTATTAATATGACGACTAAAAACGATTCTGAAGACTTTGGTGACTTTTATGTTCTTTTCTTTTTTCTCTACTAAAGTGTTAGACACAATTAATTTAGTTTAATTTCAGTATTTCAAACATTTTATTTTTAAGCAAGTTTTTGTTAAATATTATTTATATCCAACTCTATAACCCGCTTATGGTTGGTCCTACAAGAAAAATGCAAATAACTATTTTGTAGGAAATTTTATCAGCTTTAATTTTGTCAAAAAGATAAAAATTGATAGGAGTAACTGTTTTCGAGATATAAGCAAAAAACCAATAAGAAAACTGTGACTGTTACTGAACAAAAATGTAATTCAGTTTTCAATGTTTGAGACGAAGACGAAACTGCAGCATTTAAAAACGACTCTGAAGACTTCAGTGACTTTTATGTCACTTCCTTTTTCTTCTAATAAAGTATTGGACCCAATAAATTAAGTGTATTTTAAATCACAAGACATTTTCTGTTAAAGCACTTTTTTTTTAAATATTAATTATTTTCAATCATATATCTCGCTTATGGTTAGTCCTACATGAAAAATGCAAATAACTATTTTGTAGGAAATTTTATCAGCTTGAATTTTAGTAAAAAGATAAAAATTGATAGGAGTAACTGTTTTCGAGATATAAGCAAGAAACCAAAACACTGTTACCTTAATTAAGCGTTTGCATATAAGCAAATTTAGTACTATTAGTATTATTATTATTAATGTTATTGTTATTAATATGACAACTAAAGACAACTCTGAAACCTTTAGTGACTTTTATGTCTTTTCCTTTTTCCTCTACTAAAGTGTTAGACACAATTAAATTAGTTTAATTTCAGTTTTTCAAACATTTTATTTTAAAGCAAATTTTTGTTAAAGATTATTTATATCCAACTCTATAACTCGCTTATGGTTGGTCCTACAAGAAAAATGCAAATAACTATTTTGTAGGAAATTTTATCAGCTTTAATTTTGAAAAAAAGACAAAAATTCATAGGAGTAACTGTTTTCGAGATATAAGCAAGAAACCAAAAAACTGTTACCTTAATAAAGCGCTTGCATATAAGCAGATTTAGTACTATTAGTATTATTATTATTAATGTTATTGTTATTAATATGACGACTAAAAACGATTCTGAAAACTTTGGTGACTTTTATGTCTTTTCTTTTTTCTCTACTAAATTGTTAGACACAATTAATTTAGTTTAATTTCAGTATTTCAAACATTTTATTTTTAAGCAAGTTTTTGTTAAATATTATTTATATCCAACTTTATAACTCGCTTATGGTTGGTCCTACAAGAAAAATGCAAATAACTATTTTGTAGGAAATGTTATCAGCTTTAATTTTGAAAGAAAGATAAAAATTGATAGGAGTAACTGTTTTCGAGATATAAGCAAAAAACGAAAGTAAAAACTGTTACCGTTTCAGAACAAAAATGTAATTCAGTTTTCAATGTTTGAGACGAAGACGAAAATGCAGCATTTAAAATCGACTCTGAAGACTTCAATGACTTATATGTCACCCCCTTTTTTTCTAATAAAGTATTGGACCTAATAAATTAAGTGTATTTTAAATCACAAGACATTTTCTGTTAAAGCACTTCTTTTTTAAATATTAATTATTTTCAATCTTATATCTCGCTTATGGTTAGTCCTACATAAAAAATGCAAATAATTATTTTGTAGGAAATTTTATCAGCTTGAATTTTAGTAAAAAGATAAAAGTTGATAGGAGTAACTGTTTTCGAGATATGAACAAGAAACCAAAACACTGTTACCTTAATTAAGCGTTTGCATATAAGCAAATTTAGTACTATTAGTATTATTATTATTAATGTTATTGTTATTAATATGACGATTAAAGACAACTTTGAAACCTTTAGTGACTTTTATGTCTTCTTCTTTTTCCTCTACTAAAGTGTTAGACACAATTAAATTAGTTTAATTTCAGTTTTTCAAACATTTTATTTTAAAGCAAGTTTTTGTTAAATATTATTTATATCCAACTTTATAACTCGCTTATGGTTGGTCCTACAAGAAAAATGCAAATAACTATTCTGTAGAATATTTTATCAGCTTTAATTTTGAAAGAAAGACAAAAATTCATAGGAGTAACTGTTTTCGAGATATAAGCAAGAAACCAAAAAACTGTTACCTTAATAAAGCGCTTGCATATAAGCAGATTTAGTACTATTAGTATTATTATTATTAATGTTATTGTTATTAATATGACGACTAAAAACGATTCTGAAGACTTTGGTGACTTTTATGTTCTTTTCTTTTTTCTCTACTAAAGTGTTAGACACAATTAATTTAGTTTAATTTCAGTATTTCAAACATTTTATTTTTAAGCAAGTTTTTGTTAAATATTATTTATATCCAACTCTATAACTCGCTTATGGTTGGTCCTACAAGAAAAATGCAAATAACTATTTTGTAGGAAATTTTATCAGCTTTAATTTTGACAAAAAGATAAAAATTGATAGGAGTAACTGTTTTCGAGATATAAGCAAAAAACCAATAAGAAAACTGTGACTGTTACTGAACAAAAATGTAATTCAGTTTTCAATGTTTGAGACGAAGACGAAACTGCAGCATTTAAAAACGACTCTGAAGACTTCAGTGACTTTTATGTCACTTCCTTTTTCTTCTAATAAAGTATTGGACCCAATAAATTAAGTGTATTTTAAATCACAAGACATTTTCTGTTAAAGCACTTTTTTTTTAAATATTAATTATTTTCAATCATATATCTCGCTTATGGTTAGTCCTACATGAAAAATGCAAATAACTATTTTGTAGGAAATTTTATCAGCTTGAATTTTAGTAAAAAGATAAAAATTGATAGGAGTAACTGTTTTCGAGATATAAGCAAGAAACCAAAACACTGTTACCTTAATTAAGCGTTTGCATATAAGCAAATTTAGTACTATTAGTATTATTATTATTAATGTTATTGTTATTAATATGACAACTAAAGACAACTCTGAAACCTTTAGTGACTTTTATGTCTTTTCCTTTTTCCTCTACTAAAGTGTTAGACACAATTAAATTAGTTTAATTTCAGTTTTTCAAACATTTTATTTTAAAGCAAATTTTTGTTAAAGATTATTTATATCCAACTCTATAACTCGCTTATGGTTGGTCCTACAAGAAAAATGCAAATAACTATTTTGTAGGAAATTTTATCAGCTTTAATTTTGAAAAAAAGACAAAAATTCATAGGAGTAACTGTTTTCGAGATATAAGCAAGAAACCAAAAAACTGTTACCTTAATAAAGCGCTTGCATATAAGCAGATTTAGTACTATTAGTATTATTATTATTAATGTTATTGTTATTAATATGACGACTAAAAACGATTCTGAAAACTTTGGTGACTTTTATGTCTTTTTCTTTTTTCTTTACTAAATTGTTAGACACAATTAATTTAGTTTAATTTCAGTATTTCAAACATTTTATTTTTAAGCAAGTTTTTGTTAAATATTATTTATATCCAACTCTATAACTCGCTTATGGTTGGTCCTACAAGAAAAATGCAAATAACTATTTTGTGGAGTATTTTATCAGCTTTAATTTTGAAAGAAAGACAAAAATTCATAGGAGTAACTGTTTTCGAGATATAAGCAAGAAACCAAAAAACTGTTACCTTAATAAAGCGCTTGCATATAAGCAGATTTAGTACTATTAGTATTATTATTATTAATGTTATTGTTATTAATATGACGACTAAAAACGATTCTGAAGACTTTGGTGACTTTTATGTCTTTTTCTTTTTTCTCTACTAAAGTGTTAGACACAATTAATTTAGTTTAATTTCAGTATTTCAAACATTTTATTTTTAAGCAAGTTTTTGTTAAATATTATTTATATCCAACTTTATAACTCGCTTATGGTTGGTCCTACAAGAAAAATGCAAATAACTATTTTGTAGGAAATTTTATCAGCTTTAATTTTGACAGAAAGATAAAAATTGATAGGAGTAACTGTTTTCGAGATATAAGCAAAAAACCAATAAGAAAACTGTGACTGTTACTGAACAAAAATGTAATTCAGTTTTCAATGTTTGAGACGAAGACGAAACTGCAGCATTTAAAAACGACTCTGAAGACTTCAGTGACTTTTATGTCACTTCCTTTTTCTTCTAATAAAGTATTGGACCCAATAAATTAAGTGTATTTTAAATCACAAGACATTTTCTGTTAAAGCACTTTTTTTTTAAATATTAATTATTTTCAATCATATATCTCGCTTATGGTTAGTCCTACATGAAAAATGCAAATAACTATTTTGTAGGAAATTTTATCAGCTTGAATTTTAGTAAAAAGATAAAAATTGATAGGAGTAACTGTTTTCGAGATATAAGCAAGAAACCAAAACACTGTTACCTTAATTAAGCGTTTGCATATAAGCAAATTTAGTACTATTAGTATTATTATTATTAATGTTATTGTTATTAATATGACAACTTAAGACAACTCTGAAACCTTTAGTGACTTTTATGTCTTTTCGTTTTTCCTCTACTAAAGTGTTAGACACAATTAAATTAGTTTAATTTCAGTTTTTCAAACATTTTATTTTAAAGCAAATTTTTGTTAAATATTATTTATATCCAACTCTATAACTCGTTTATGGTTGGTCCTACAAGAAAAATGCAAATAACTATTTTGTAGGAAATTTTATCAGCTTTAATTTTGAAAAAAAGACAAAAATTCATAGTAGTAACTGTTTTCGAGATATAAGCAAGAAACCAAAAAACTGTTATCTTAATAAAGCGCTTGCATATAAGCAGATTTAGTACTATTAGTATTATTATTATTAATGTTATTGTTATTAATATGACGACTAAAAACGATTCTGAAGACTTTGGTGACTTTTATGTCTTTTTTTTTTCTCTACTAAAGTGTTAGACACAATTAATTTAGTTTAATTTCAGTATTTCAAACATTTTATTTTTAAGCAAGTTTTTGTTAAATATTATTTATATCCAACTTTATAACTCGCTTATGGTTGGTCCTACAAGAAAAATGCAAATAACTATTTTGTAGGAAATGTTATCAGCTTTAATTTTGAAAGAAAGATAAAAATTGATAGGAGTAACTGTTTTCGAGATATAAGCAAAAAACCAAAGTAAAAACTGTTACCGTTTCAGAACAAAAATGTAATTCAGTTTTCAATGTTTGAGACGAAGACGAAAATGCAGCATTTAAAATCGACTCTGAAGACTTCAGTGACTTATATGTCACCCCCTTTTTTTTTAATAAAGTATTGGACCTAATAAATTAAATGTATTTTAAATCACAAGACATTTTCTGTTAAAGCACTTCTTTTTTAAATAATAATTATTTTCAATCTTATATCTCGCTTATGGTTAGTCCTACATAAAAAATGCAAATAACTATTTTGTAGGAAATTTTATCAGCTTGAATTTTAGTAAAAAAATAAAAATTGATAGGAGTAACTGTTTTCGAGATATGAGCAAGAAACTAAAACACTGTTACCTTAATTAAGCGTTTGCATATAAGCAAATTTAGTACAATTAGTATTATTATTATTAATGTTATTGTTATTAATATGACGATTAAAGACAACTTTGAAACCTTTAGTGACTTTTATGTCTTCTTCTTTTTCCTCTAGTAAAGTGTTAGACACAATTAAATTAGTTTAATTTCAGTTTTTCAAACATTTTATTTTAAAGCAAATTTTTGTTAAATATTATTTATATCCAACTCTATAACTCGCTTATGGTTGGTCCTACAAGAAAAATGCAAATAACTATTTTGTAGGAAATTTTATCAGCTTTAATTTTGACAGAAAGATAAAAATTGATAGGAGTAACTGTTTTCGAGATATAAGCAAAAAACCAATAAGAAAACTGTGACTGTTACTGAACAAAAATGTAATTCAGTTTTCAATGTTTGAGACGAAGACGAAACTGCAGCATTTAAGAACGACTCTGAAGACTTCAGTGACTTTTATGTCACTTCCTTTTTCTTCTAATAAAGTATTGGACCTAATAAATTAAGTGTATTTTAAATCACAAGACATTTTCTGTTAAAGCACTTTTTTTTTAAATATTAATTATTTTCAATCATATATCTCGCTTATGGTTAGTCCTACATGAAAAATGCAAATAACTATTTTATAGGAAATTTTATCAGCTTGAATTTTAGTAAAAAAATAAAAATTGATAGGAGTAACTGTTTTCGAGATATAAGCAAGAAACCAAAACACTGTTACCTTAATTAAGCGTTTGCATATAAGCAAATTTAGTACTATTAGTATTATTATTATTAATGTTATTGTTATTAATATGACAACTAAAGACAACTCTGAAACCTTTAGTGACTTTTATGTCTTTTCCTTTTTCCTCTACTAAAGTGTTAGACACAATTAAATTAGTTTAATTTCAGTTTTTCAAACATTTTATTTTAAAGCAAATTTTTGTTAAATATTATTTATATCCAACTCTATAACTCGTTTATGGTTGGTCCTACAAGAAAAATGCAAATAACTATTTTGTAGGAAATTTTATCAGCTTTAATTTTGAAAAAAAGACAAAAATTCATAGGAGTAACTGTTTTCGAGATATAAGCAAGAAACCAAAAAACTGTTACCTTAATAAAGCGCTTGCATATAAGCAGATTTAGTACTATTAGTATTATTATTATTAATGTTATTGTTATTAATATGACGACTAAAAACAATTCTGAAGACTTTGGTGACTTTTATGTCTTTTTCTTTTTTCTCTACTAAAGTGTTAGACACAATTAATTTAGTTTAATTTCAGTATTTCAAACATTTTATTTTTAAGCAAGTTTTTGTTAAATATTATTTATATCCAACTTTATAACTCGCTTATGGTTGGTCCTACAAGAAAAATGCAAATAACTATTTTGTAGGAAATGTTATCAGCTTTAATTTTGAAAGAAAGATAAAAATTGATAGGAGTAACTGTTTTCGAGATATAAGCAAAAAACCAAAGTAAAAACTGTTACCGTTTCAGAACAAAAATGTAATTCAGTTTTCAATGTTTGAGACGAAGACGAAAATGCAGCATTTAAAATCGACTCTGAAGACTTCAGTGACTTATATGTCACCCCCTTTTTTTCTAATAAAGTATTGGACCTAATAAATTAAGTGTATTTTAAATCACAAGACATTTTCTGTTAAAGCACTTCTTTTTTAAATATTAATTATTTTCAATCTTATATCTCGCTTATGGTTAGTCCTACATAAAAAATGCAAATAATTATTTTGTAGGAAATTTTATCAGCTTGAATTTTAGAAAAAAGATAAAAATTGATAGGAGTAACTGTTTTCGAGATATGAGCAAGAAACCAAAACATTGTTACCTTAATTAAGCGTTTGCATATAAGCAAATTTAGTACTATTAGTATTATTATTATTAATGTTATTGTTATTAATATGACGATTAAAGACAACCTTGAAACCTTTAGTGACTTTTATGTCTTCTTCTTTTTCCTCTACTAAAGTGTTAGACACAATTAAATTAGTTTAATTTCAGTTTTTCAAACATTTTATTTTAAAGCAAATTTTTGTTAAATATTATTTATATCCATCTCTATAACTCGCTTATGCTTGGTCCTACAAGAAAAATGCAAATAACTATTTTGTAGGAAATTTTATCAGCTTTAATTTTAGTAAAAAGATAAAAATTGATAGGAGTAACTGTTTTCGAGATATAATCAAGAAACCAAAAAACTGTTACCTTAATAAAGCGCTTGCATATAAGCAGATTTAGTACTATTAGTATTATTATTATTAATGTTATTGTTATTAATATGACGACTAAAAACGATTTTGAAGACTTTGGTGACTTTTATGTCTTTTTCTTTTTTCTCTACTAAAGTGTTAGACACAATTAATTTAGTTTAATTTCAGTATTTCAAACATTTTATTTTTAAGCAAGTTTTTGTTAAATATTATTTATATCCAACTTTATAACTCGCTTATGGTTGGTCCTACAAGAAAAATGCAAATAACTATTTTGTAGGAAATGTTATCAGCTTTAATTTTGAAAAAAAGATAAAAATTGATAGGAGTAACTGTTTTCGAGATATAAGCAAAAAACCAAAGTAAAAACTGTTACCGTTTCAGAACAAAAATGTAATTCAGTATTCAATGTTTGAGACGAAGACGAAAATGCAGCATTTAAAATCGACCCTGAAGACTTCAGTGACTTATATGTCACTCCCTTTTTTTTCTAATAAAGTATTGGACCTAATAAATTAAGTGTATTTTAAATCACAAGACATTTTCTGTTAAAGCACTTCTTTTTTAAATATTAATTATTTTCAATCTTATATTTCGCTTATGGTTAGTCCTACATAAAAAATGCAAATAACTATTTTGTAGGAAATTTTATCAGCTTGAATTTTAGTAAAAAGATAAAAATTGATAGGAGTAACTGTTTTCGAGATATGAGCAAGAAACCAAAACACTGTTACCTTAATTAAGCGTTTGCATATAAGCAAATTTAGTACTATTAGTATTATTATTATTAATGTTATTGTTATTAATATGACGATTAAAGACAACTTTGAAACCTTTAGTGACTTTTTTTCTTGCTTATTTCTCGAAAACAGTTACTCCTATCAATTTTTATCTTTTTACTAAAATTAAAGCTGATAAAATTTCCTACAAAATAGTTAATTGCATTTTTCTTGTAGGACTAAGCATAAGCGAGTTATAGAGATGGATATAAATAATATTTACCAAAAATTTGCTTTAAAATAAAATGTTTGAAATACTGAAATTAAACTAAATTAATTGTGTCTAACACTTTAGTAGAGGAAAAAGAAAAAGACATAAAAGTCACTAAAGGTTTCAGAGTCGTTTTTAGTCGTCATATTAATAACAATAACATTAATAATAATAATACTAATATTACTAAATTTGCTTATATGCAAGCGCTTAATTAAGACAACAGTTTCTTGCTTATATCTCGAAAACAGTTACTCCTATCAATTTTTATCTTTTTACAAAAATTAAAGCTGATAAAATTTCCTACAAAATAGTTATTTGCATTTTTTATGTAGAACTAACCATAAGCGAGATATAAGTTTGAAAATAATTAATATTTAAAGAAAAAGTGCTTTAACAGAAAATGTCTTGTGATTTAAAATACACTTAATTTAATGGGTTCAATACTTTATTAGAAGAAAAAGGAGATGACATAAAAGTCACCAAAGTCTTCAGAGTAGTTTTTAGTACTAAATTTGCTTATATGTAAGCCCTTAATTAAGGTAACAGTTTTTTGGTTTCTTGCTTATATCTCGAAAACAGTTACTCCTATCAATTTTTATCTTTTCACTAAAATTAAAGCTGATAAAATTTCCTACAAAATACTTATTTGCATTTTTCATGTAGGACTAACCATAAGCGAGATATAAGTTTGAAAATAATTAATATTTAAAAAAAAGTGTTTTAACAGAAAATGTCTTGGGATTTAAAATACACTTAATTTATTGGGTCCAATAGTTTATTAGAAGAAAAAGGAGGTGACATAAAAGTCACTGAAGTCTTCAGAGTCGATTTTAAATGCTGCATTTTCGTCTTCGTCTCAAACATTGAAAACTGAATTACATTTTTGTTCAGTAACAGTTACAGTTTTCTTATTGGTTTTTTGCTTATATCTCGAAAACTGTTACTCCTATCAATTTTTATCTTTATTTCAAAATTAAAGCTGATAAAATTTCCTACAAAATCGTTATTTGCATTTTTCTTGTAGGACCAACCATAAGCGAGTTATAGAGTTGGATATAAATAATATTTAACAAAAATTTGCTTTAAAATAAAATGTTTGAAAAACTGAAATTATACTAATTTAATTGTGTCTAACACTTTAGTAGAGGAAAAAGAAAAAGACATAAAAGTCACTAAAGGTTTCAGAGTCGTCTTTAGTCGTCATATTAATAACAATAACATTAATGATAATAATACTAATAGTACTAAATTTGGTTATGTGCAAACGCTTAATTAAGATAACAGTGTTTTGGTTTCTTGCTTATATCTCGAAAACAGTTACTCCTATAAATTTTTATCTTTTTACTAAAATTAAAGCTGATAAAATTTCCTACAAAATAGTTGTTTGCATTTCTTTTGTAAGACCAACCATAAGCGAGTTATAGAGTTGGATATAAATAATCGTCAACAAAAATTTGCTTTAAAATAAAATGTTTGAAAAACCGAAATTAAACTAAATTAATTGAGTCTAACACTTTAGTATAGGAAAAAGGAGAAGACATAAAAGTCACCAAAGTCTTCAGAGTCGTTTTTAGTCGTCATTTTAATAACAATAACATTAATAATAATAATACTAATAGTACTAAATTTGCTTATATGCAAGCGCTTTATTAAGGTAACAGTTTTTTGGTTTCCTGCTTATATCTCGAAAACAGTTACTCCTATCAATTTTTATCTTTTTACTAAAATTAAAGCTGATAAAATTTCCTACAAAATAGTTATTTGCATTTTTCTTGTAGGACCAAGCATAAGCGAGTTATAGAGATGGATATAAATAATATTTAACAAAAATTTGCTTTAAAATAAAATGTTTGAAATACTGAAATTAAACTAAATTAATTGTGTCTAACACTTTAGTAGAGGAAAAAGAAGAAGACATAAAAGTCACTAAAGGTTTCAGAGTCGTCTTTAGTCGTCATATTATTAACAATAACATTAATAATAATAATACTATTAGTACTAAATTAGCTTATATGCAAACGCTTAATTAAGGTAACAGTTTTTTGGTTTCTTGCTTATATCTCGAAAACAGTTACTCCTATCAATTTTTATCTTTTTTTATTTTTATATCAAATTTTTGTTAAAGACTATTTATATCCAACTCTATAACTCGCTTATAGTTGGTCCTACAAAAAAATGCAAAAAACTATTTTGTAAAAAATTTTATCCGCTTTAATTTTGAAGGAAAGATAAAAATTGATAGGAGTAACTGTTTTCGAGATATAAGCAAAAAACCAAAGTGAAAACTGTAACAGTTACTAAACAAAAATGTAATTCAGTATTTAATGTTTGAGACGAAGACGAAAATGTAGCATTTACTGTCACCTCCTTTTTCTTCTAATTAAGTATTGGACCCAATAAATTAAGTGTATATTAAATCACAAGACATTTTCTGTTAAAGCACATTTTTTTTAATTATTAATTATTTTCAAACTTATATCTTGCTTATGGTTAGTTCTACATAAAAAATGCAAATAACGATTTTGAAGGAAATTTTATCAGCTTTAATTTTGGTGAAAAGGTAAAAACTGATAGGAGTAACTGTTTTCGAGATATAAGCAAACAACAAAAAAACTGTTACCTTAATTAAGCGCTTGCATATAAGCAAATTTAGTACTAATAGTATTGTTATTATTAATGTTATTGTTATTAATATGACGACTAAAGACGATTCTGAAGAGTTTAGTGACTTTTATGTCTCCTCCTTTTTCCTCTACTAAAGTGTTAGACACAATTAATTTAGTTTAATTTCGGTTTTTCAAACATTTTATTTTAAAGCAAATTTTTGTTTAATATTGTTTATATCCAACTCTATAACTTGCTTATGCTTGGTCCTACAAGAAAAATGTAAATAACTATTTTGGTGTTTTTGAGATATAAGCAAAAAACCAAAGTGAAAACTGTTACAGTTACTTAACAAAAATGTAATTCAGTTTTCAATGTTTGAGACGAAGACGAAAATGCAGCATTTAAAAACGACTCTGAAGACTTCAGTGACTTTTATGTCACCTCCTTTTTCTTCTAATAAAGTATTGGACTCAATAAATTAAGTGTATTTTAAATCACAAGACATTTTCTGTTAAAGCACTTTTTTTTTAAATATTAATTATTTTCAAACTTATATCTCGCTTATGGTTAGTCCTACATAAAAAATGCAAATAAATATTTTGTAGGAAATTTTATCAGCTTTAATTTTAGTAAAAAGATAACAATTGATAGGAGTAACAGTTTTTGAGATATAAGCAAGAAACTGTTACCTTAATTAACCGCTTGCATATAAGCAAATTTAGTAATATTAGTATTATTATTATTAATGTTATTGTTATTAATATGACGACTAAAAACGACTCTCAAGACTTTGGTGACTTTTATGTCTTCTCTTTTTTCCTCTACTAAAGTGTTAGTCTTAATTAATTTAGTTTAATTTCGGTTTATCAAACATTTTATTTATTTTTATTTTTATAGGAGTAACTGTTTTCGAGATATAAGCAAAAAACCAATAAGAAAACTGTAACTGTTACTGAACAAAAATGTAATTCAGTTTTCAATGTTTGAGACAAAGACAAAAATGCAGCATTTAAAATCGACTCTGAAGACTTTAGTGACTGTTATGCCTCCTCCTTTTTCTTCTAATAAAGTATTGGACCCATTAAATTAAGTGTATTTTAAATCACAAGACATTTTCTGTTAAAGCACTTTTTTTTTTAAATATTAATTATTTTCAAACTTATATCTCGCTTATGGTTAGTCCTACATGAAAAATGCAAATTACTATTTTGTACAAAATTTTATCAGCTTGCTTTAATTTTAGCAAAAATTTAAAAATTGATAGGAGTAACTGTTTTCGAGATATAAGCAAGAAACCAAAAAACTGTTACCTTAATTAAGCGCTTGCATATAAGCAAATTTAGTAATATTAGTATTATTATTATTAATGTTATTGTTATTAATATGACGACTAAAAACGACTCTCAAGACTTTGGTGACTTTTATGTCTTCTCCTTTTACCTCTACTAAAGTGTTAGTCTTAGTTTATTTTAATTTCGGTTTTTCAAACATTTTATTTTAAAGCAAATTTTTGTTAAAGATTATTTATATCCAACTCTATAACTCGCTTATGGTTGGTCCTACAAAAAAATGCAAATAACTATTTTGTAGGAAATTTTATCAGCTTTAATTTTGAAAAAAAGATAAAAATTCATAGGAGTAACTGTTTTCGAGATATAAGCAAGAAACCAAAAAACTGTTACCTCAATTAAGCGTTTGCATATAAGCAAATTTAGTACTATTAGTATTATTATTATTAATGTTATTGTTATTAATATGACGACTAAAGACGACTCTGAAACATTTAGTGACTTTTATGTCTTCTCCTTTTTCCTCTACTAAAGTGTTAGACACAATTAATTTAGTTTAATTCCGGTTTTTCAAGCATTTTATTTTAAAGCAAATTTTTGTTAAATATTATTTATATCCAACTCTATAACTCGTTTATTCTTGGTCCTACAAGAAAAATGTAAATAACTATTTTGTTGGAAATTTTATCAGCTTTAATTTTGAAAGAAAGATAAAATTTGATAGGAGTAACTGTTTTCGAGATATAAGCAAAAAACCAATATTATTATTATTATTATTATTATTATTATTATTATTATTATTATTGTTATTATTATTATTATTATTATTATTATTATTAACTTTTGTATAGTAAATGTTTTTATACCAGTTTTAAAATGAGTTATTAATTTTATTCAATTTCTTGCCTAAAAACACAGATCACAGATGATCTCTTGCATAGAAATGAGAAAACGCTCATAAAACACACAAAATAAGCATCATTTTTGCTTAGAAAAACTAAGCTTTAATTTAGAAAGAAATTCATTATTATAAGTATTATTATCATTATTATTATTATTATTATTATTATTATTATTATTATTATTATTATTATTTCTTTTATTACTATTATTATTATTATTATTATTATTATTATTATTACTATTATTATTATTATTATTATTATTATTATTATTATTATTATAACTTTTGTATAGTAAATGTTTTTATACCAGTTTTAAAATGAGTTATTAATTTTATTCAATTTCTTGCCTAAAAACACAGATCACAGATGATCTCTTGCATAGAAATGAGAAAACGCTCATATAACACACAAAATAAGCATCATTTTTGCTTAGAAAAACTAAGCTTTAATTTAGAAAGAAATTCATTATTGTAAGTATTATTATCATTATTATTATTATTATTATTATTATTATTATTATTATTATTATTTCTTTTATTACTATTATTATTATTATTATTATTATTATTATTATTATTATTACTATTACTATTATTATTATTATTATTATTATTATTATTATTAACTTTTGTATAGTAAATGTTTTTATACCAGTTTTAAAATGAGTTATTAATTTTAGACAATTTCTTGCCTAAAAATACAGATCACAGATGATTTCTTGCATAGAAATGAGAAAGCGCTCATATAACACACAAAATAAGCTTCATTTTTGCTTAGAAAACTAAGCTTACTTTTATTTCTATTATTATTTTTATTATTATTATTGTTATTATTATTATTATTATTATTATTGTTATTATTATTATTATTAAAAACTTATATTAAACAGACAGAAAACGTCGTATTCTGACACAAAAAAACGAATTACGTTATAGACTTGACGAGAACGGCGTATCTCGGACTCTTATAGGACTCTTATAGGGTCAAAAATTATCAGTTTGGATTAAAACAAATTATTTTTGTTGACTCTCAGTCTGAATTGTTCATCAGTTCAAACAAAAACGGCTTACTTTAGACGATCTTTTGCTTTGAACAAAAAAAACCAAACGAGTAAATTTTTAATAAACAGATGCCAAACATCATGTTTTGTCCTATAAAGACATTTTATATTGCAGTTTGTATTAAAACAAAATATTTTCGTTGATTCTTTGTTAGAAGCAGCAAACCTAACATTAAAGAATCTGAAAACTTTGTATTCGGACACAAACCACCGAATTTTGTTTCAGTTTAGACAAAAACGGTTGATTTTCGACAATATTTTGCTTTGAACAAGAAAGCTTATATCAAACTGACTAAAAACGTCTTATTTTAGCACAAAACAAAAGATTTGCGTTATAGTCTTAAAGCTGATTCATGCCACAGTTTGGATAAAAACCAATTATTTTTGTTAATTCATTGTTACAAACAAGAAACCTTACATCAAAGAAACTGAAAACCCCTTATTTAGGCACAGAAATTCGAATTACGTTTCAGTCTGGACAAAAACTGCTTATTTTAGACGATCCTTTGTTTTGAACACGAAAACTTACATTAAAAAGATTAAAAACGTCTTATTCTGGCTGAAAACTGCAAATTATATATTACTCTAGATAAAAGCAATTTATCCTGATTACTCCTTTACTTAGAATAGAGTAAACTTGTATAAAACTTAATGAAAACTTTAAATTTCGTCTCAAAGAAATAATTTACGTTATAGTTTTGACCAGCACTGTTTATTTCAAACGAAATTATGATTCGAAACTAATGAACTTTTATGGGGCAGATGCAAAACCACATATTACCATATAAAGCGTTGTTTTAAAGCAAAGTATTACCTTTTGCAACAAGAAATTTCACGTCAAAGAAACTGAAAACTTCGTATCCATACATAAATATCTAATTACGTATCAGTTTAGGCAAATACAGCTTATTTTAAACGATTCCTTGCTATAAACAAGAAAAATTTTATCAAGCATATTGAAAACGTCTTATTCTCGAAAATAAGAGCAAATTATGTATCAGTTTTAACAAAAGCGGATTACTCTGTTTGATTCTATGCTTAGAGTAGAGTAAACTACTATAAAACGTAATGAAAACTCTATATTCAAGCTCAAAAGAACAAATTACGTTATAGTTTTGACAAAAAAAAATATTTCCGACGATTACATACTTCGAAGTAAGCAAACTTTAATTGAACATGTGCAAAAGCTAATACTTTGCACTAAAATAATGATTTATGTGGTAATATGGTATTTTGCATCTGTCCTATAAAAGTTTACCCGTTTCGCTCCATTGAATCATTAGAAATAAATTATTTTGACACAACAACAACACAAATAATTTGTTTTTGTTTAAACTGTAACATAAGTCGCTTTTATAAAACGAACTAAGACGTTTGGCATCTGTTTAGTGAAAGTTTTCTCGTTTGGGGGCATAAAATCGTTTGAAATTAACAGTTCTGGTCAAAACTATTACGTAAATTATTTCTTTGTATCACTTTAAAGATTTGCGTTATAGTCTTGATGAGAACTGTTAATTTCAAACGATTCTATGCTTTGAAACCAGTATACTTTCACTGAACAGAGGCAAAACGTCTGATTTCGCCTTTAAAACACGATTTATGTCACAGTTTGGATTAAAACCAATGATTTTCGTTTATTCATTGTTACAAACAAGAAACCTTACATCAAAGAAACTGAAAACCTCTTATTCAGGCCCAGAAAATCAAATTACGTTTCAGTCTGGACACAAATTGCTTATTTTAGACGATTCTTTCTTTTGAACACGAAAACTTACATTAAAAAGATTAAAAACGTCTTATTCTGGCTCAAAACTGCAAATTATGTATTACTTTGGATAAAAGCAGTTTATCCTGATTACTCCTTTGCTTAGAATAGGGCAAACTTGTATAAAACTTAATGAAAACTTTAAATTTCGTCTCAAAGAAATAATTTACGTTATAGTTTTGACCAGAACTGTTAATTTCAAACGATTTTATGCCCCCAAACGAGAAAACTTTCACTAAACAGATGCCAAACGTCTTAGTTCGTTTTATAAAAACGACATGTTACAGTTTAAACAAAAAAATTATTTTCGTTGTTGTGTCAAAATAATTTATTTCGAATGATTCAATGGAGCGAAACGAGTAAACTTTTATAGGACAGATGCAAAATACCATATTACCACATAAATCGTTATTTTAAAGCAAAGTATTAGCTTTTGCACTTGTTCAATTAAAGTTTGCTTACTTCGAAATATGTAGTCGTCCGAAATAATTTTTTTTTGTCAAAACTATAACGTAATTTGTTCTTTTGAGCTTGAATATAGAGTTTTCATTACGTTTTATAGTAGTTTACTCTACTCTAAGCATAGAATCAAACAGAGTAATCCGCTTTTGTTAAAACTGATACATAATTTGCTCTTATTTTCGAGAATAAGACATTTTCAATATGTTTGATAAAATTTTTCTTGTTTATAGCAAGGAATCGTTTAAAATAAGCTGTATTTGCCTAAACTGATACGTAATTCGATATTTGTGCATGGATACGATGTTTTCAGTTTCTTTGACGTGAAATTTCTTGTTGCAAAAGGTAATAATTTGCTTTAAAACAACGCTTTATATTGTAATATGTGGTTTTGCATCTGCCCCATAAAAGTTCATTAGTTTCGAATCATAAAATCGTTTGAAATAAACAGTGCTGGTCAAAACTATAACGTAAATTATTTCTTTGAGACGAAATTTAAAGTTTTTATTAAGTTTTATACAAGTTTACTCTATTCTAAGTAAAGGAGTAATCAGGATAAATTGCTTTTATCTAGAGTAATATATAATTTGCAGTTTTCAGCCAGAATAAGACGTTTTTAATCTTTTTAATGTAAGTTTTTGTATTCAAAACAAAGGATCGTCTAAAGTAAGCAGTTTTTGTTCAGACTGAAACGTAATTCGAATTTCTGTGCCTGAATAAGGGGTTTTCAGTTACTTTGATGTAAGGTTTCATGTTTGTAACAATGAATTAACGAAAATAATTGGTTTTTATCCAAACTGTGGCATGAATCGTTTTTAAAAGGCGAAATAAGATGTTTTTCCTCTGTACAGTGAAAGTTTACTCGTTTCAAAGCATAGAACCGTTTGAAATTAACAGCTCTCGTTAAGACTATAACGCAAATCTTTTGTTTTGTGCTAAAATAAGACGTTTTTAGTCAGTTTGATATAAGTTTTCTTGTTCAAAGCAAAATATTGTCGAAAATCAACCTTTTTTGTCTAAACTGATACAAAATTCGGTGGTTTGTGTCCGAATACAAAGTTTTCAGATTCTTTAATGTTAGGTTTGCTGCTTCTAACAAAGAATCAACGAAAATATTTTGTTTTAATACAAACTGCAATATAAAATGTCTTTATAGGACAAAACATGATGTTTGGCATCTGTTTAATAAAAATTTACTCGTTTGGAAGCATAGAATCATTCCAAATAAGCTATTCTCGTCGATACTATAATGTAATTAGTATTTTGTGCTAGAATACAGCGTTTTTGTTAGATTTATTAACAATTTTGTCTATTTTAAGCAATAAAACGAATAGGATTAGCTGCCTTTATCCGAAGTGATACATAAATTGCTCTTTTATGCCAGATTAATACGTTTTTAATCTGTTCTATGTAAGTTTTCTTGTTCAAAGCAAAAGATCGTCTAAAATAAGCCGTTTTTGTTTGAACTGATAAACAATTCACACTGAGACTCAACAAAAATAATTTGTTTTAATCCAAACTGATACTTTTTGACCCTATAAGAGTACTATAAGAGACCGAGATACGCCGATCTCGTCAAGTCTATAACGTAATTCGTTTTTTTGTGTCAGAATACGACGTTTTCTGTCTGTTTAATATAAGTTTTTAATAATAATAATAATAACAATAATAATAATAATAATAATAATAATAATAATAATAATAGTAATAATAATAATAATATTAATAATAATAATAATGAAAATAATAATAGTAATAAAAGTAAGCTTAGTTTTCTAAGCAAAAATGAAGCTTATTTTGTGTGTTATATGAGCGTTTTCTCATTTCTATGCAAGAAATCATCTGTGATCTCTGTTTTTAGGCAACAAATTGTCTAAAATTAATATCTCATTTTAAAACTGGTATAAAAGCATTTACTATACAAAAGTTATAATCAGTTTTTAATAATAATAAAATTAATAATAATAATAATAATAATAATAATAATAATAATAATAATAATAATAATAATAATAATAATAATAATAATAATAATAATAGTAATAATAATAATAATAATAATAATAATAATAATAATAATAATAGTAATAGTAACATAAGTAATAATAATAATAATACTTTTAATAAGGAAAAATGGAGCTTATTTTGTGTGTGAATGAGCGTTTTCTCATTTCTATGCAAAAGATCATGTGTGATCTGTGTTTTTAGGCAATCTAACCCATTTTATAGTTTTTAATATTTAACAAAAATTTGCTTTAAAATAAAATGTTTGAAAAACTGAAATTAAACTAAATTAATTGTGTCTAACACTTTAGTAGAGGAAAAAGGAGGAGACATAAAAGTCACTAAAGTCTTAGAGTTGTCTTTAGTCGTCATATTAATAACAATAACATTTATAATAACAATACTAGTAGTACTAAATTTGCTTATATGCAAGCGCTTACTTAAGGTAACAGTTTTTTTGTTTTTTGCTTATATCTCGAAAACAGTTACTCCTAACAATTTTTACTTTTTCACCAAAATTAAAGGTGATAAAATTTCCTACAAAATAGTTATTTGCATTTTTCATGTAGAACTAACCATAAGCGAGATATAAGTTTGAAAATAATTAATAATTAAAAAAAGTGTTTTAACAGAAAATGTCTTGTGATTTAAAATACACTTAATTTATTGGGTCCAATACTTTATTAGAAGAAAAAGGAGGTAACATAAAAGTCACTGAAGTCTTCAGAGTCGTTTTTAAATGCTGCATTTTCGTCTTCGTCTCAAACATTGAAAACTGAATTACATTTTTGTTCAGTAACAGTTACAGTTTTCTTTTAATTAAGGTAACAGTGTTTTGGTTTCTTGCTTATATCTCGAAAACAGTTACTCCTATCAATTTTTATCTTATACTAAATTTAAAGCTGATAAAATTTTGTACAAAATAGTTATTTGCATTTTTCTTGTAGGACCAAGCATAAGCGAGTTATAGAGATGGATATAAATAATATTTAACAAAAATTTGCTTTAAAATAAAATGTTTGAAATACTGAAATTAAACTAAATTAATTGTGTCTAACACTTTAGTATAGGAAAAAGGAGAAGACATAAAAGTCACCAAAGTCTTTAGAGTCTTTTTTAGTCGTCATTTTAATAACAATAACATTAATAATAATAATACTAATAGTACTAAATTTGCTTATATGCAAACGCTTAATTAAGGTAACAGTGTTTTGGTTTCTTGCTTATATCTCGAAAACAGTTACTCCTATCAATTTTTATCTTTTGACTAAAATTAAAGCTGATAAAATTTCCTACAAAATAGTTATTTGCATTATTTTTGTAAGACTAACCATAAGCGAGTTATAGAGTTGGATATAAATAATCTTCAACAAAAATTTGCTTTAAAATAAAATGTTTGAAAAACCGAAATTAAACTAAATTAATTGAGTCTAACACTTTAGTATAGAAAAAAGGAGAAGACATAAAAGTCACCAAAGTCTTTAGAGTCTTTTTTAGTCGTCATTTTAATAACAATAACATTAATAATAATAATACTAATAGTACTAAATTTGCTTATATGAAAGCGCTTTATTAAGGTAACAGTTTTTTGGTTTTTTGCTTATATCTCGAAAACAGTTACTCCTATCAATTTTTATCTTTCTACTAAAATTAAAGCTGATAAAATTTCCTACAAAATAGTTATTTGCATTTTTTTTGTAGGACCAAGCATAAGCGAGTTATAGAGATGGATATAAATAATATTTAACAAAAATTTGCTTTAAAATAAAATGTTTGAAATACTGAAATTAAACTAAATTAATTGTGTCTAACACTTTAGTAGAGGAAAAAGAAAAAGACATAAAAGTCACTAAAGGTTTTAGAGTCGTCTTTAGTCGTCATATTAATAACAATAACATTAATAATAATAATACTAATAGTACTAAATTTGCTTATATGCAAGCGCTTAATTAAGGTAACAGTTTCTTGCTTATATCTCGAAAACAGTTACTCCTATCAATTTTTATCTTTTTACTAAAATTAAAGCTTATAAAATTTCCTACAAAATAGTTATTTGCATTTTTTTTGTAGGACCAAGCATAAGCGAGTTATAGAGATGGATATAAATAATATTTAACAAAAATTTGCTTTAAAATAAAATGTTTGAAATACTGAAATTAAACTAAATTAATTGTGTCTAACACTTTAGTAGAGGAAAAAGAAAAAGACATAAAAGTCACTAAAGGTTTTAGAGTCGTCTTTAGTCGTCATATTAATAACAATAACATTAATAATAATAATACTAATAGTACTAAATTTGCTTATATGCAAGCGCTTAATTAAGGTAACAGTTTCTTGCTTATATCTCGAAAACAGTTACTCCTATCAATTTTTATCTTTTTACTAAAATTAAAGTTTATAAAATTTCCTACAAAATAGCTATTTGCATTTTTTATGTAGAACTAACCATAAGCGAGATATAAGTTTGAAAATAATTAATATTTAAAGAAAAAGTGCTTTAACAGGAAATGTCTTGTGATTTAAAATACACTTAATTTAATGGGTCCAATACTTTATTAGAAGAAAAAGGAGGTGACATAAAAGTCACCAAAGTTTTCAGAGTTGTTTTTAGTACTAAATTTGCTTATATGTAAGCCCTTAATTAAGGTAACAGTTTTTTGGTTTCTTGCTTATATCTCGAAAACAGTTACTCTTATCAATTTTTATCTTTTCACTAAAATTAAAGCTGATAAAATTTCCTACAAAATAGTTATTTGCATTTTTTATGTAGGACTAACCATAAGCGAGATATAAGTTTGTAAATAATTAATATTTAAAAAAAAATTGCTTTAACAGAAAATGTCTTGTGATTTAAAATACACTTAATTTAATGGGTCCAATACTTTATTAGAAGAAAAAAAAGGTGACATAAAAGTCACTGAAGTTTTCAGAGTTGTTTTTAAATGCTGCATTTTCGTCTTAGTCTCAAATATTGAAAACTGAATTACATTTTTGTTCAGTAACAGTTACAGTTTTCTTATTGGTTTTTTGCTTATATCTCGAAACCAGTTACTTCTATCAATTTTTACCTTTTTTTCAAAATTAAAGCTGATAAAATTTCCTACAAAATAGTTAATTGCATTTTTTTTGTAAGACCAACCATAAGCGAGTGATAGAGTTGGATATAGATAATCTTTAACAAAAATTTGCTTTAAAATAAAATGTTTGATAATCCGAAATTAAACTAAATTAATTAAGACTAACACATTAGTAGAGGAAAAAGGAGAAGACATAAAAGTCACCAAAATCTTGAGAGTCGTTTTTAGTCGTCATATTAATAACAATAACATTAATAATAATAATACTAATATTACTAAATTTGCTTATATGCAAGCGCTTAATTAAGGCAACAGTTTCTTGCTTATATCTCGAAAACAGTTACTCCTATCAATTTTTATCGTTTTACAAAAATTAAAGCTGATAAAATTTCCTACAAAATAGTTATTTGCATTTTTTATGTAGGACTAACCATAAGCGAGATTTAAGTTTGAAAATAATTAATATTTAAAAAAAAAGTGTTTGACAGAAAATGTCGTGTGATTTATAATACACTTAATTTATTGGGTCCAATACTTTATTAGAAGAAAAGGGAGGTGACATAAAAGTCACTAAAGTTTTAAGAGTCGTTTTTAAATGCTGCATTTTCGTCTTCGTCTCAAACAATGAAAACTGAATTACATTTTTGTTCAGTAACTGTAACAGTTTTCACTTTGGTTTTTTGCTTATATCTCGAAAACAATTACTCTTATCAATTTTTATCTTTCTTTCAAAATTAAAGCTGATAAAATTTCCTACAAAATAGTTATTTGCATTTTTTTTGTAAGACCAACCATAAGCGAGTTATAGTGTTGGATATAAATAATCATTAACAAAAATTTGCTTTAAAATAAAATGTTTGAAAAACCGAAATTAAACTAAATAAATTGAGTCTAACACTTTAGTATAGGAAAAAGGAGAAGACATAAAAGTCACCAAAGTCTTGAGAGTCGTTTTTAATCGTCATATTAATAACAATAACATTAATAATAATAATACTAATATTACTAAATTTGCTTATATGCAAGCGCTTAATTAAGGCAACAGTTTCTTGCTTATATCTCGAAAACAGTTACTCCTATCAATTTTTATCGTTTTACAAAAATTAAAGCTGATAAAATTTCCTACAAAATAGTTATTTGCATTTTTTATGTAGGACTAACCATAAGCGAGATTTAAGTTTGAAAATAATTAATATTTAAAAAAAAAGTGTTTGACAGAAAATGTCGTGTGATTTATAATACACTTAATTTATTGGGTCCAATACTTTATTAGAAGAAAAGGGAGGTGACATAAAAGTCACTAAAGTTTTAAGAGTCGTTTTTAAATGCTGCATTTTCGTCTTCGTCTCAAACAATGAAAACTGAATTACATTTTTGTTCAGTAACTGTAACAGTTTTCACTTTGGTTTTTTGCTTATATCTCGAAAACAATTACTCTTATCAATTTTTATCTTTCTTTCAAAATTAAAGCTGATAAAATTTCCTACAAAATAGTTATTTGCATTTTTTTTGTAAGACCAACCATAAGCGAGTTATAGTGTTGGATATAAATAATCATTAACAAAAATTTGCTTTAAAATAAAATGTTTGAAAAACCGAAATTAAACTAAATAAATTGAGTCTAACACTTTAGTATAGGAAAAAGGAGAAGACATAAAAGTCACCAAAGTCTTGAGAGTCGTTTTTAATCGTCATATTAATAACAATAACATTAATAATAATAATACTAATATTACTAAATTTGCTTATATGCAAGCGCTTAATTAAGATAACAGTTTCTTGCTTATATCTCGAAAACAGTTACTCCTATCAATTTTTATCTTTTTACTAAAATTAAAGCTGATGAAATTTCCTACAAAATAGCTATTTGCATTTTTTATGTAGAACTAACCATAAGCGAGATATAAGTTTGAAAATAAAAATATATTTAAAGAAAAAGTGCTTTAACAGAAAATGTCTTGTGATTTAAAATACACTTAATTTAATGGGTTCAATACTTTATTAGAAGAAAAAGGAGGTGACATAAAAGTCACCAAAGTCTTCAGAGTGGTTTTTAGTACTAAATTTGCTTATATGTAAGCCCTTAATTAAGGTAACAGTTTTTTGGTTTCTTGCTTATATCTCGAAAACAGTTACTCCTATCAATTTTTATCTTTTCACTAAAATTAAAGCTGATAAAATTTCCTACAAAATACGTATTTGCATTTTTCATGTAGGACTAACCATAAGCGAGATATAAGTTTGAAAATAATTAATATTTAAAAAAAAAGTGTTTTAACAGAAAATGTCTTGGGATTTAAAATACACTTAATTTTTTGGGTCCAATAGTTTATTAGAAGAAAAAGGAGGTGACATAAAAGTCACTGAAGTCTTCAGAGTCGATTTTAAATGCTGCATTTTCGTCTTCGTCTCAAACATTGAAAACTGAATTACATTTTTGTTCAGTAACAGTTACAGTTTCCTTATTGGTTTTTTGCTTATATCTCGAAAACTGTTACTCCTATCAATTTTTATCTTTATTTCAAAATTAAAGCTGATAAAATTTCCTACAAAATCGTTATTTGCATTTTTCTTGTAGGACCAACCATAAGCGAGTTATTTCAGATTCTTTAATGTTAGGTTTGCTGCTTCTAACAAAGAATCAACGAAAATATTTTGTTTTAATACAAACTGCAATATAAAATGTCTTTATAGGACAAAACATGATGTTTGGCATCGGTTTAATAAAAATTTACTCGTTTGGATGCATAGAATCATTCCAAATAAGCTATTCTCGTCGAAACTATAATGTAATTAGTATTTTGTGCTAGAATACAGCGTTTTTGTTAGATTTATTAACAATTTTGTCTATTTTAAGCAATAAAACGAATAGGATTAGCTGCCTTTATCCGAAGTGATACATAAATTGCTCTTTTATGCCAGATTAATACGTTTTTAATCCGTTCGATGTAAGTTTTCTTGTTCAAAGCAAATGATCGTCTAAAATAAGCCGTTTTTGTTTGAACTGATAAACAATTCAGACTGAGACTCAACAAAAATAATTTGTTTTAATCCAAACTGATACTTTTTGGCCCTATAAGAGTCCTATAAGAGTCCGAGATACGCCGATCTCGTCAAGTCTATAACGTAATTCGTTTTTTTGTGTCAGAATACGACGTTTTCTGTCTGTTTAATATAAGTTTTTAATAATAATAATAATAATAACAATAATAATAATAATAATAATAATAACAATAATAATAATAATAATAATAATAATAATAATAATAATAATAATAATAATAATAATAATAATAATAATAATGATAATAATACTTATAATAATGAATTTCTTTCTAAATTAAAGCTTAGTTTTTCTAAGCAAAAATGATGCTTATTTTGTGTTATCTGAGCGTTTTCTCATTTCTATGCAAGAGATCATCTGTGATCTGTGTTTTTAGGCAAGAAATTGAATAAAATTAATAACTCATTTTAAAACTGGTATAAAAACATTTACTATACAAAAGTTAATAATAATAATAATAATAATAATAATAATAATAATAGTAATAATAATAATAATAATAACAATAATAATAATAATAATAGTAATAAAAGAAATAATAATAATAATAATAATAATAATAATAATAATGATAATAATACTTATAATAATGAATTTCTTTCTAAATTAAAGCTTAGTTTTTCTAAGCAAAAATGATGCTTATTTTGTGTTATATGAGCGTTTTCTCATTTCTATGCAAGAGATCATCTGTGATCTGTGTTTTTAGGCAAGAAATTGAATAAAATTAATAACTCATTTTAAAACTGGTATAAAAACATTTACTATACAAAAGTTAATAATAATAATAATAATAATAATAATAATAATAGTAATAATAATAATAATAATAGTAATAATGATAATAATACTTATAATAATGAATTTCTTTCTAAATTAAAGCTTAGTTTTTCTAAGCAAAAATGATGCTTATTTTGTGTGTTATATGAGCGCTTTCTCATTTCTATGCAAAAAATCATCTGTGATCTGTATTTTTAGGCAAGAAATTGTCTAAAATTAATAACTCATTTTAAAACTGGTATAAAAACATTTACTATACAAAAGTTAATAATAATAATAATAACAATAATAATAATAATAATAATAATAATAATAATAATAATAATAATAAAAATAATAATAGAAATAAAAGTAAGCTTAGTTTTCTAAGCAAAAATGAAGCTTATTTTGTGTGTTATATGAGCGCTTTCTCATTTCTATGCAAGAAATCATCTGTGATCTGTATTTTTAGGCAAGAAATTGTCTAAAATTAATAACTCATTTTAAAACTGGTATAAAAACATTTACTATACAAAAGTTAATAATAATAATAATAATAATAATAATAATAATAATAATAGTAATAATAATAATAATAATAATAGTAATAAAAGAAATAATAATAATAATAATAATAATAATAATAATAATAATGATAATAATACTTATAATAATGAATTTCTTTCTAAATTAAAGCTTAGTTTTTCTAAGCAAAAATGATGCTTATTTTGTGTGTTATATGAGCGTTTTCTCATTTCTATGCAAGAGATCATCTGTGATCTGTGTTTTTAGGCAAGAAATTGAATAAAATTAATAACTCATTTTAAAACAGGTATAAAAACATTTACTATACAAAAGTTAATAATAATAATAATAATAATAATAATAATAATAATGATAATAATACTTATAATAATAAATTTCTTTCTAAATTAAAGCTTAGTTTTTTTAAGCAAAAATGATGCTTATTTTGTGTTATCTGAGCGTTTTCTCATTTCTATGCAAGAGATCATCTGTGATCTGTGTTTTTAGGCAAGAAATTGTCTAAAATTAATAACTCATTTTAAAACTGGTATAAAAACATTTACTATACAAAAGTTATAATCGGTCTTTAATAATAATATTAATAATAATAATAATAATAATAATAATAATAATAATAATAATAATAATAATAGTAATAATAATAATAAAAATAATAGTAATAATAATAATAATAATAAAAATAAAAATAATAGTAGTAGTAAAAGTAAGCTTAGTTTTCTAAGCCAAAATGAAGCTTATTTTGTGTTATATGAGCGTTTTCTCATTTCTATGCAAAAGATCATGTGTGATCTGTGTTTTAAGTTGTGTCAGAATACGACGTTTTCTGTCTGTTTAATATAAGTTTTTAATAATAATAATAATAATAATAATAATAATAATAATAATAATAATAATAATAATAATAGTAATAGTAACAAAAGTAATAATAATAATAATACATTTAAAAAGGAAAAATGGAGCTTATTTTGTGTGTTACATGAGCGTTTTCTCATTTTTATGCAAAAGATCATGTGTGATCTGTGTTTTTAGGCAATCTAAGCCATTTTATAGTTTTTAAAATTTAACAAAATTTTGCTTTAAAATAAAATGTTTGAAAAACCGAAATTAAACTAAATTAATTGTGTCTAACACTTTAGTAGAGGAAAAAGGAGAGACATAAAAGTCACTAAAGTCTTAAAGTTGTCTTTTGTCGTCATATTAATAACAATAACATTTATAATAACAATACTAGTAGTACTAAATTTGCTTATATGCAAGCGCTTAATTAAGGTAACAGTTTTTTTGTTTTTTGCCTATATCTCGAAAACAGTTACTCCTATCAATTTTTACTTTTTCACCAAAATTAAAGGTGATAAAATTTCCTACAAAATAGTTATTTGCATTTTTCATGTAGAACTAACCATAAGCGAAATATAAGTTTGAAAATAATTATTAATTAAAAAAAAGTGTTTTAACAGAAAATGTCTTGTGATTTAAAATACACTTAATTTGTTGGGTCCAATACTTTATTAGAAGAAAAAGGAGGTGACATAAAAGTCACTGAAGTCTTCAGAGTCGTTTTTAAATGCTGCATTTTTGACTTCGTCTCAAACATTGAAAACTGAATTACATTTTTGTTCAGTGACAGTTACAGTTTTCTTATTGGTTTTTTGCTTATATCTCGAAAACAGTTACTCCTATCAAATTTTATCTTACTTTCAAAATTAAAGCTGATAAAATTTCCAACAAAATAGTTATTTACATTTTTCTTGTAGGACCAAGCATAAACGAGTTATAGAGTTGGATATAAATAATATTTAACAAAAATTTGCTTTAAAATAAAATGCTTGAAAAACCGGAATTAAACTAAATTAATTGTGTCTAACACTTTAGTAGAGGAAAAAGGAGAAGACATAAAAGTCACTAAATGTTTCAGAGTCGTCTTTAGTCGTCATATTAATAACAATAACATTAATAATAATAATACTAATAGTACTAAATTTGCTTATATGCAAACGCTTAATTAACGTAACATTTTTTGGTTTCTTGCTTATATCTCGAAAACAGTTACTCCTATCAATTTTCATCTTTTTTTCAAAATTAAAGCTGATAAAATTTCCTACAAAATAGTTATTTGCATTTTTTTGTAGGACCAACCATAAGCGAGTTATAGAGTTGGATATAAATAATATTTAACAAAAATTTGCTTTAAAATAAAATGTTTGAAAAACCGAAATTAAACTAAATTAATTGAGTCTAACACTTTAGTAGAGGAAAAAGAAAAAGACATAAAAGTCACTAAAGGTTTCAGAGTTGTCTTTAGTTGTCATATTAATAACAATAACATTAATAATAATAATACTAATAGTACTAAATTTGCTTATATGCAAACGCTTAATTAAGGTAACAGTGTTTTGGTTTCTTGCTTATATCTCGAAAACAGTTACTCCTATCAATTTTTATCTTTTTACTAAAATTTAAGCTGATAAAATTTCCTACAAAATAGTTATTTGCATTTTTCATGTAGAACTAACCATAAGCGAGATATATGATTGAAAATAATTAATATTTAAAAAAAAAGTGCTTTAACAGAAAATGTCTTGTGATTTAAAATACACTTAATTTATTGGGTCCAATACTTTATTAGAAGAAAAAGGAAGTGACATAAAAGTCACTGAAGTCTTCAGAGTCGTTTTTAAATGCTGCAGTTTCGTCTTCGTCTCAAACATTGAAAACTGAATTACATTTTTGTTCAGTAACAGTCACAGTTTTCTTATAGGTTTTTTGCTTATATCTCGAAAACAGTTACTCCTATCAATTTTTATCTTTCTATCAAAATTAAAGCTGATAAAATTTCCTACAAAATAATTATTTGCATTTTTCTTGTAGGACCAACCATAAGCAAGTTATAGAGTTGGATATAAATAATATTTAACAAAAATTTGCTTTAAAATAAAATGTTTGAAAAACTGAAATTAAACTAATTTAATTGTGTCTAACACTTTAGTAGAGGAAAAAAAAGAAGACCTAAAAGTCACTAAAGGTTTCAAAGTTGTCTTTAATCGTCATATTAATAACAATAACATTAATAATAATAATACTAATAGTACTAAATTTGCTTATATGCAAACGCTTAATTAAGGTAACAGTGTTTTGGTTTCTTGCTCATATCTCGAAAACAGTTACTCCTATCAATTTTTATCTTTTTACTAAAATTCAAGCTGATAAAATTTTCCCTACAAAATAGTTATTTGCATTTTTTATGTAGGACTAACCATAAGCGAGATATAAGATTGAAAATAATTAATATTTAAAAAAGAAGTGCTTTAACAGAAAATGTCTTGTGATTTAAAATACACTTAATTTATTAGGTCCAATATTTTATTAAAAAAAAAAAGGGGGTGACATATAAGTCACTGAAGTCTTCAGAGTCGATTTTAAATGCTGCATTTTCGTCTTCGTCTCAAACATTGAAAACTGAATTACATTTTTGTTCTGAAACGGTTACAGTTTTTACTTTGGTTTTTTGCTTATATCTCGAAAACAGTTACTCCTATCAATTTTTATCTTTCTTCAAAATTAAAGCTGATAACATTTCCTACAAAATAGTTATTTGCATTTTTCTTGTAGGACCAACCATAAGCGAGTTATAAAGTTGGATATAAATAATATTTAACAAAAACTTGCTTAAAAATAAAATGTTTGAAATACTGAAATTAAACTAAATTAATTGTGTCTAACACTTTAGTAGAGAAAAAAGAAAAAGACATAAAAGTCACCAAAGTCTTCAGAATCGTTTTTAGTCGTCATATTAATAACAATAACATTAATAATAATAATACTAATAGTACTAAATCTGCTTATATGCAAGCGCTTTATTAAGGTAACAGTTTTTTGGTTTCTTGCTTATATCTCGAAAACAGTTACTCCTATGAATTATTGTCTTTCTTTCAAAATTAAAGCTGATAAAATATTCTACAAAATAGTTATTTGCATTTTTCTTGTAGGACCAACCATAAGCGAGTTATAGAGTTGGATATAAAATAATATTTAATAAAAATTTGCTTTAAAATAAAATGTTTGAAAAACTGAAATTAAACTAATTTAACTGTGTCTAACACTTTAGTAGAGAAAAAAGGAAAAGACATAAAAGTCACTAAAGGTTTCAGAGTTGTCTTTAGTTGTCATATTAATAACAATAACATTAATAATAATAATACTAATAGTACTAAATTTGCTTATATGCAAACGCTTAATTAAGGTAACAGTGTTTTGGTTTCTTGCTTATATCTCGAAAACAGTTACTCCTATCAATTTTTATCTTTTTACTAAAATTCAAGCTGATAAAATTTCCTACAAAATAGTTATATGCATTTTTTATGTAGGACTAACCATAAGCGAGATATAAGATTGAAAATAATTAATATTTAAAAAAAAAGTGCTTTAACAGAAAATGTCTTGTGATTTAAAATACACTTAATTTATTGGGTCCAATACTTTATTAGAAGAAAAAGGAAGTGACATAAAAGTCACTGAAGTCTTCAGAGTCGTTTTTAAATGCTGCAGTTTCGTCTTCGTCTCAAACATTGAAAACCGAATTACATTTTTGTTCAGTAACAGTCACAGTTTTCTTATTGGTTTTTTGCTTATATCTCGAAAACAGTTACTCCTATCAATTTTTATCTTTCTTTCAAAATTAAAGCTGATAAAATTTCCTACAAAGTAGTTATTAGCATTTTTCTTGTAGGACCAACCATAAGCGAGTTATAGAGTTGGATATAAATAATATTTAACAAAAATTTGCTTTAAAATAAAATGTTTGAAAAACTGAAATTAAACTAATTTAATTGTGTCTAACACTTTAGTAGAGGAAAAAGAAGAAGACATAAAAGTCACTAGAGGTTTCAAAGTTGTCTTTAATCGTCATATTAATAACAATAACATTAATAATAATAATACTAATAGTACTAAATTTGCTTATATGCAAACGCTTAATTAAGGTAACAGTGTTTTGGTTTCTTGCTCATATCTCGAAAACAGTTACTCCTATCAATTTTTATCTTTTTACTAAAATTCAAGCTGATAAAATTTCCTACAAAATAGTTAATTGCAGTTTTTATGTAGGACTAACCATAAGCGAGATATAAGATTGAAAATAATTAATATTTAAAAAAGAAGTGCTTTAACAGAAAATGTCTTGTGATTTAAAATACACTTAATTTATTAGGTCCAATACTTTATTAGAAAAAAAAGGGAGTGACATATAAGTCACTGAAGTCTTCAGAGTCGATTTTAAATGCTGCATTTTCGTCTTCGTCTCAAACATTGAATACTGAATAACATTTTTGTTCTGAAACGGTAACAGTTTTTACTTTGGTTTTTTGCTTATATCTCGAAAACAGTTACTCCTATCAATTTTTATCTTTCTTTCAAAATTAAAGCTGATAACATTTCCTACAAAATAGTTATTTGCATTTTTCTTGTAGGACCAACCATAAGCGAGTTATAAAGTTGGATATAAATAATATTTAACAAAAACTTGCTTAAAAATAAAATGTTTGAAATACTGAAATTAAACTAAATTAATTGTGTCGTAACACTTTAGTAGAGAAAAAAGAAAAAAACATAAAAGTCACCAAAGTCTTCAAAATCGTTTTTAGTCGTCATATTAATAACAATAACATTAATAATAATAATACTAATAGTACTAAATCTGCTTATATGCAAGCGCTTTATTAAGGTAACAGTTTTTTGGTTTCTTGCTTATATCTCGAAAACAGTTACTCCTATGAATTTTTGTCTTTCTTTCAAAATTAAAGCTGATAAAATATTCTACAAAATAGTTATTTGCATTTTTCTTGTAGGACCAACCATAAGCGAGTTATAGAGTTGGATATAAATAATATATAACAAAAATTTGCTTTAAAATAAAATGTTTGAAAAACTGAAATTAAACTAATTTAACTGTGTCTAACACTTTAGTAGAGGAAAAAGGAAAAGACATAAAAGTCACTAAAGGTTTCGGAGTTGTCTTTAGTTGTCATATTAATAACAATAACATTAATAATAATAATACTAATAGTACTAAATTTGCTTATATGCAAACGCTCAATTAAGGTAACAGTGTTTTGGTTTCTTGCTTATATCTCGAAAACAGTTACTCCTATCAATTTTTATCTTTTTACTAAAATTCAAGCTGATAAAATTTCCTACAAAATTGTCATTTGCATTTTTCATGTAGGACTAACCATAAGCGAGATATAAGTTTGAAAATAATTAATATTTAAAAAAAAGTGCTTTAACAGAAAATGTCTTGTGATTTAAAATACACTTAATTTATTAGGTCCAATACTTTATTAGAAGAAAAAGGGGGTGACATATAAGTCACTGAAGTCTTCAGAGTCGATTGTAAATGCTGCATTTTCGTCTTCGTCTCAAACATTGAAAACTGAATTACATTTTTGTTCTGAAACGGTAACAGTTTTCACTTTGGTTTTTTGCTTATATCTCGAAAACAATTACTCCTATCAGTTTTTATTTTTTTTTCAAAATAAAGCTGATAAAATTTTCTACAAAATAGTTATTTGCATTTTTCTTGTAGGACCAACCATAAGCGAGTTATAAAGTTGGATATAGATAATATTTAACAAAAACTTGCTTAAAAATTAAATGTTTGAAATACTGAAATTAAACTAAATTAATTGTGTCTAACACTTTAGTAGAGAAAAAAGAAAAAGACATAAAAGTCACCAAAGTCTTCAGAATCGTTTTTAGTCGTCATATTAATAACAATAACATTAATAATAATAATACTAATAGTACTAAATTTGCTTACATGCAAACGCTTAATTCAGGTAACAATTTTTTGGTTTCTTGCTTATATCTCGAAAACAGTTACTCCTATCAATTTTTATCTTTTTACTAAAATTAAAGCTGATAAAATTTCCTACAAAATAGTTAATTGCATTTTTAATGTAGGACTAACCATAAGCGAGATATAAGTTTGAAAATAATTAATATTTAAAAAAAAAGTGCTTTAACAGAAAATGTCTTGTGATTTAAAATACACTTAATTTATTAGGTCCAATACTTTATTAGAAGAAAAAGGGGGTGACATATAAGTCACTGAAGTCTTCAGAGTCGATTGTAAATGCTGCATTTTCGTCTTCGTCTCAAACATTGAAAACTGAATTACATTTTTGTTCTGAAACGGTAACAGTTTTCACTTTGGTTTTTTGCTTATATCTCGAAAACAATTACTCCTATCAGTTTTTATTTTTTTTTTAAATAAAGCTGATAAAATTTCCTACAAAATAGTTATTTGCATTTTTCTTGTAGGACCAACCATAAGCGAGTTATAAAGTTGGATATAAATAATATTTAACAAAAACTTGCTTAAAAATTAAATGTTTGAAATACTGAAATTAAACTAAATTAATTGTGTCTAACACTTTAGTAGAGAAAAAAGAAAAAGATATAAAAGTTACCAAAGTCTTCAGAATCGTTTTTAGTCGTCATTTTAATTTCAGTATTTCAAACATTTAATTTTTAAGCAAGTTTTTGTTAAATATTATTTATATCCAACCTTATAACTCGCTGATGGTTGGTCCTACAAGAAAAATGCAAATAACTATTTTGTAGGAAATTTTATCAGCTTTATTTTGAAAAAAAGATAAAAACTGATAGGAGTAATTGTTTTCGAGATATAAGCAAAAAACCAAAGTGAAAACTGTTACCGTTTCAGAACAAAAATGTAATTCAGTTTTCAATGTTTGAGACGAAGACGAAAATGCAGCATTTACAATCGACTCTGAAGACTTCAGTGACTTATATGTCACCCCCTTTTTCTTCTAATAAAGTATTGGACCTAATAAATTAAGTGTATTTTAAATCACAAGACATTTTCTGTTAAAGCACTTTTTTTTTAAATATTAATTATTTTCAAACTTATATCTCGCTTATGGTTAGTCCTACATGAAAAATGCAAATAACCATTTTGTAGGAAATTTTATCAGCTTGAATTTTAGTAAAAAGATAAAAATTGATATTAGTAACTGTTTTCGAGATATAAGCAAGAAACCAAAACACTGTTACCTTAATTAAGCGTTTGCATATAAGCAAATTTAGTACTATTAGTATTATTATTATTAATGTTATTGTTATTAATATGACAACTAAAGACAACTCTGAAACCTTTAGTGACTTTTATGTCTTTTCCTTTTTCCTCTACTAAAGTGTTAGACACAGATAAATTAGTTTAATTTCAGTTTTTCAAACATTTTATTTTAAAGCAAATTTTTGTGATATATTATTTATATCCAACTCTATAACTCGCTTATGGTTCGTCCTACAAGAAAAATGCAAATAACTATTTTGTAGGAAATTTTATCAGCTTTAATTTTGAAAGAAAGATAAAAATTGATGGGAGTAACTGTTTTCGAGATATAAGCAAAAAACCAATAAGAAAACTGTGACTGTTACTGAACAAAAATGTAAATCGGTTTTCAATGTTTGAGACGAAGACGAAACTGCAGCATTTAAAAACGACTCTGAAGACTTCAGTGACTTTTATGTCACTTCCTTTTTCTTCTAATAAAGTATTGGACCCAATAAATTAAGTGTATTTTAAATCACAAGACATTTTCTGTTAAAGCACTTTTTTTTTAAATATTAATTATTTTCAATCATATATCTCGCTTATGGTTGGTCCTACATGAAAAATGCAAATAACTATTTTATAGGAAATTTTATCAGCTTGAATTTTAGTAAAAAGATAAAAATTGATAGGAGTAACTGTTTTCGAGATATAAGCAAGAAACCAAAACACTGTTACCTTAATTAAGCGTTTGCATATAAGCAAATTTAGTACTATTAGTATTATTCTTATTAATGTTATTGTTATTAATATGACAACTAAAGACAACTCTGAAACCTTTAGTGACTTTTATGTCTTTTCCTTTTTCCTCTACTAAAGTGTTAGACACAATTAAATTAGTTTAATTTCAGTATTTTAAACATTTTATTTTAAAGCAAATTTTTGTTAAAAATTATTTATATCCAACTCTATAACTCGCTTATGGTTGGTCCTACAAGAAAAATGCAAATAACTATTTTGTAGGAAATTTTATCAGCTTTAATTTTGAAAAAAAGACAAAAATTTATAGGAGTAACTGTTTTCGAGATATAAGCCAGAAACCAAAAAACTGTTACCTTAATAAAGCGCTTGCATATAAGCAGATTTAATACTATTAGTATTATTATTATTAATGTTATTGTTATTAATATGACGACTAAAAACGATTCTGAAGACTTTGGTGACTTTTATGTCTTTTTCTTTTTTCTCTACTAAAGTGTTAGACACAATTAATTTAGTTTAATTTCAGTATTTCAAACATTTTATTTTTAAGCAAGTTTTTGTTAAATATTATTTATATCCAACTTTATAACTCGCTTATGGTTGGTCCTACAAGAAAAATGCAAATAACTATTTTGTAGGAAATTTTATCAGCTTTAATTTTGAAAAAAAGACAAAAATTTATAGGAGTAACTGTTTTCGAGATATAAGCCAGAAACCAAAAAACTGTTACCTTAATAAAGCGCTTGCATATAAGCAGATTTAATACTATTAGTATTATTATTATTAATGTTATTGTTATTAATATGACGACTAAAAACGATTCTGAAGACTTTGGTGACTTTTATGTCTTTTTCTTTTTTCTCTACTAAAGTGTTAGACACAATTAATTTAGTTTAATTTCAGTATTTCAAACATTTTATTTTTAAGCAAGTTTTTGTTAAATATTATTTATATCCAACTTTATAACTCGCTTATGGTTGGTCCTACAAGAAAAATGCAAATAACTATTTTGTAGGAAATGTTATCAGCTTTAATTTTGAAAGAAAGATAAAAATTGATAGGAGTAACTGTTTTCGAGATATAAGCAAAAAACCAAAGTAAAAACTGTTACCGTTTCAGAACAAAAATGTAATTCAGTTTTCAATGTTTGAGACGAAGACGAAAATGCAGCATTTAAAATCGACTCTGAAGACTTCAGTGACTTATATGTCACCCCCTTTTTTTCTAATAAAGTATTGGACCTAATAAATTAAGTGTATTTTAAATCACAAGACATTTTCTGTTAAAGCACTTCTTTTTTAAATATTAATTATTTTCAATCTTATATCTCGCTTATGGTTAGTCCTACATAAAAAATGCAAATAATTATTTTGTAGGAAATTTTATCAGCTTGAATTTTGGTAAAAAGATAAAAGTTGATAGGAGTAACTGTTTTCGAGATATGAGCAAGAAACCAAAACACAGTTACCTTAATTAAGCGTTTGCATATAAGCAAATTTAGTACTATTAGTATTATTATTATTAATGTTATTGTTATTAATATGACAACTAAAGACAACTCTGAAACCTTTAGTGACTTTTATGTCTTTTCCTTTTTCCTCTACTAAAGTGTTAGACACAATTAAATTAGTTTAATTTCAGTTTTTCAAACATTTTATTTTAAAGCAAATTTTTGTTAAAAATTATTTATATCCAACTCTATAACTCGCTTATGGTTGGTCCTACAAGAAAAATGCAAATAACTATTTTGTAGGAAATTTTATCAGCTTTAATTTTGAAAAAAAGACAAAAATTCATAGGAGTAACTGTTTTCGAGATATAAGCAAGAAACCAAAAAACTGTTACCTTAATAAAGCGCTTGCATATAAGCAGATTTAGTACTATTAGTATTATTATTATTAATGTTATTGTTATTAATATGACGACTAAAAACGATTCTGAAGACTTTGGTGACTTTTATGTCTTTTTCTTTTTTCTCTACTAAAGTGTTAGACACAATTAATTTAGTTTAATTTCAGTATTTCAAACATTTTATTTTTAAGCAAGTTTTTGTTAAATATTATTTATATCCAACTTTATAACTCGCTTATGGTTGGTCCCACAAGAAAAATGCAAATAACTATTTTGTAGGAAATGTTATCAGCTTTAATTTTGAAAAAAAGATAAAAATTGATAGGAGTAACTGTTTTCGAGATATGAGCAAGAAACCAAAACACTGTTACCTTAATTAAGCGTTTGCATATAAGCAAATTTAGTACTATTAGTATTATTATTATTAATGTTATTGTTATTAATATGACAACTAAAGACAACTCTGAAACCTTTAGTGACTTTTATGTCTTTTCCTTTTTCCTCTACTAAAGTGTTAGACACAATTAAATTAGTTTAATTTCAGTTTTTCAAACATTTTATTTTAAAGCAAATTTTTGTTAAAATGTATTTATATCCAAATCTATAACTCGCTTATGGTTGGTCCTACAAGAAAAATGCAAATAACTATTTTGTAGGAAATTTTATCAGCTTTAATTTTGAAAAAAAGACAAAAATTCATAGGAGTAACTGTTTTCGAGATATAAGCAAGAAACCAAAAAACTGTTACCTTAATAAAGCGCTTGCATATAAGCAGATTTAGTACTATTAGTATTATTATTATTAATGTTATTGTTATTAATATGACGACTAAAAACGATTCTGAAGACTTTGGTGACTTTTATGTCTTTTTCTTTTTTCTCTACTAAAGTGTTAGACACAATTAATTTAGTTTAATTTCAGTATTTCAAACATTTTATTTTTATGCAAGTTTTTGTTAAATATTATTTATATCCAACTTTATAACTCGCTTATGGTTGGTCCTACAAGAAAAATGCAAATAACTATTTTGTAGGAAATGTTATCAGCTTTAATTTTGAAAGAAAGATAAAAATATAAGCAAAAAACCAATGTAAAAACTGTTACCGTTTCAGAACAAAAATGTAATTCAGTTTTCAATGTTTGAGACGAAGACGAAAATGCAGCATTTAAAATCGACTCTGAAGACTTCAGTGACTTATATGTCACCCCCTTTTTTTCTAATAAAGTATTGGACCTAATAAATTAAGTGTATTTTAAATCACAAGACATTTTCTGTTAAAGCACTTCTTTTTTAAATATTAATTATTTTCAATCTTATATCTCGCTTATGGTTAGTCCTACATAAAAAATGCAAATAATTATTTTGTAGGAAATTTTATCAGCTTGAATTTTAGTAAAAAGATAAAAGTTGATAGGAGTAACTGTTTTCGAGATATGAGCAAGAAACCAAAACACTGTTACCTTAATTAAGCGTTTGCATATTAGCAAATTTAGTACTATTAGTATTATTATTATTAATGTTATTGTTATTAATATGACGATTAAAGACAACTTTGAAACCTTTAGTGACTTTTATGTCTTCTTCTTTTTCCTCTACTAAAGTGTTAGACACAATTAAATTAGTTTAATTTCAGTTTTTCAAACATTTTATTTTAAAGCAAATTTTTGTTAAATATTATTTATATCCAACTCTATAACTCGCTTATGGTTGGTCGTACAAGAAAAATGCAAATAACTATTTTGTAGAAATTTTTATCAGCTTTAATTTTGAAAGAAAGATAAAAAATGATAGGAGTAACTGTTTTCGAGATATAAGCAAAAAACCAATAAGAAAACTGTGACTGTTACTGAACAAAAATGTAATTCGGTTTTCAATGTTTGAGACGAAGACGAAACTGCAGCATTTAAAAACGACTCTGAAGACTTCAGTGACTTTTATGTCACTTCCTTTTTCTTCTAATAAAGTATTGGACCCAATAAATTAAGTGTATTTTAAATCACAAGACATTTTCTGTTAAAGCACTTTTTTTTTAAATATTAATTATTTTCAATCATATATCTCGCTTATGGTTAGTCCTACATGAAAAATGCAAATAACTATTTTGTAGGAAATTTTATCAGCTTGAATTTTAGTAAAAAGATAAAAATTGATAGGAGTAACTGTTTTCGAGATATAAGCAAGAAACCAAAACACTGTTACCTTAATTAAGCGTTTGCATATAAGCAAATTTAGAACTATTAGTATTATTATTATTAATGTTATTGTTATTAATATGACAACTAAAGACAACTCTGAAACCTTAAGTGACTTTTATGTCTTTTCGTTTTTTCTCTACTAAAGTGTTAGACACAGTAAAATTAGTTTAATTTCAGTTTTTCAAACATTTTATTTTAAAGCAAATTTTTGTTAAATATTATTTATATCCAACTCTATAACTCGCTTATGGTTGGTCCTACAAGAAAAATGCAAATAACTATTTTGTAGAATATTTTATCAGCTTTAATTTTGAAAGAAAGACAAAAATTCATAGGAGTAACTGTTTTCGAGATATAAGCAAGAAACCAAAAAACTGTTACCTTAATAAAGCGCTTGCATATAAGCAGATTTAGTACTATTAGTATTATTATTATTAATGTTATTGTTATTAATATGACGACTAAAAACGATTCTGAAGACTTTGGTGACTTTTATGTCTTTTTCTTTTTTCTCTACTAAAGTGTTAGACACAATTAATTTAGTTTAATTTTAGTTTTTCAAACATTTTATTTTTAAGCAAGTTTTTGTTAAATATTATTTAAATCTAACTTTATAACTCGCTTATGGTTGGTCCTACAAGAAAAATGCAAATAACTATTTTGTAGGAAATGTTATCAGCTTTAATTTTGAAAAAAAGATAAAAATTGATAGGAGTAACTGTTTTCGAGATATAAGCAAAAAACCAAAGTAAAAACTGTTACCGTTTCAGAACAAAAATGTAATTCAGTTTTCAATGTTTGAGACGAAGACGAAAATGCAGCATTAAAAATCGACTCTGAAGACTTCAGTGACTTATATGTCACCCCCTTTTTTTTTTAATAAAGTATTGGACCTAATAAATTAAGTGTATTTTAAATCACAAGACATTTTCTGTTAAAGCACTTCTTTTTTAAATATTAATTATTTTCAATCTTATATCTCGCTTATGGTTAGTCCTACATAAAAAATGCAAATAACTATTTTGTAGGAAATTTTATCAGCTTAAATTTTAGTAAAAAAATAAAAATTGATAGGAGTAACTGTTTTCGAGATATGAGCAAGAAACCAAAACACTGTTACCTTAATTAAGCGTTTGCATATAAGCAAATTTTGTACTATTAGTATTATTATTATTAATGTTATTGTTATTAATATGACGATTAAAGACAACTTTGAAACCTTTAGTGACTTTTATGTCTTCTTCTTTTTCCTCTACTAAAGTGTTAGACACAATTAAATTAGTTTAATTTCAGTTTTTCAAACATTTTATTTTAAAGCAAATTTTTGTTAAATATTATTTATATCCAACTCTATAACTCGCTTATGGTTGGTCCTACAAGAAAAATGCAAATAACTATTTTGTAGGAAATTTTATCAGCTTTAATTTTGACAGAAAGATAAAAATTGATAGGAGTAACTGTTTTCGAGATATAAGCAAAAAACCAATAAGAAAACTGTGACTGTTACTGAACAAAAATGTAATTCAGTTTTCAATGTTTGATACGAAGACGAAACTGCAGCATTTAAAAACGACTCTGAAGACTTCAGTGACTTTTATGTCACTTCCTTTTTCTTCTAAAAAAGTATTGGACCCAATAAATTAAGTGTATTTTAAATCACAAGACATTTTCTGTTAAAGCACTTTGTTTTTAAATATTAATTATTTTCAACCATATATTTCGCTTATGGTTAGTCCTACATGAAAAATGCAAATAACTATTTTGTAGGAAATTTTATCAGCTTGAATTTTAGTAAAAAGATAAAAATTGATAGGAGTAACTGTTTTCGAGATATAAGCAAGAAACCAAAACACTGTTACCTTAATAAAGCGCTTGCATATAAGCAGATTTAGTACTATTAGTATTATTATTATTAACGTTATTGTTATTAATATGAGGACTAAAAACGATTCTGAAGACGTTGGTGACTTTTATGTCTTTTTCTTTTTTCTCTACTAAAGTGTTAGACTCAATTAATTTAGTTTAATTTCGGTTTTTCAATCATTTTATTTAAAGCAAATTTTTGTTAAATATTATTTATATCCAAATCTATAACTCGCTTATGGTTGGTCCTACAAGAAAAATGCAAACAACTATTTTGTAGGAAGCTTTATCAGCTTTAATTTTAAAAGAAAGATAGAAATTGATAGGAGTAACTGTTTTCGAGATATAAGCAAAAAACCAATAAGAAAACTGTAACAGTTACTGAACAAAAATGTAATTCAGTTTTCAATGTTTGAGACGAAGACGAAAATGCAGCATTTACAAACGACTCTAATGACTTCAGTGACCTTTCTGTCACCTCTTTTTTCTTCTAATAAAGTATTGGACCCTATAAATTAAGTGTATTTTAAATCACAAGACATTTTCTGTTGAAGCACTTTTTTTTAAATTTTAATTATTTTCAAACTTATATCTCGCTTATGGTTAGTCCTACATTAAAAATGCAATTAACTATTTTGTAGGAAATTTTATCAGCTTTAATTTTAGTAAAAAGATAAAAATTGATAGGAGTAACTGTTTTCGAGATATAAGCAAGAAACCAAAACACTGTTACCTTAATTAAGCGTTTGCATATAAGCAAATTTAGTACTATTAGTATTATTATTATTAATGTTATTGTTATTAATATTACGATTAAAGACAACTTTGAAACCTTTAGTGACTTTTATGTCTTCTTCTTTTTCCTCTACTAAAGTGTTAGACACAATTAAATTAGTTTAATTTCAGTTTTTCAAACATTTTATTTTAAAGCAAATTTTTGTTAAATATTATTTATATCCAACTCTATAACTCGCTTATGGTTGGTCCTACAAGAAAAATGCAAATAACTATTTTGTAAGAAATTTTATCAGCTTTAATTTTGAAAAAAAGATAAAAATTGATAGGAGTAACTGTTTTCGAGATATAAGCAATAAACCAATAAGAAAACTGTGACTGTTACTGAACAAAAGTGTAATTCGGTTTTCAATGTTTGAGACGAAGACGAAAATGCAGCATTTAAAATCGACTCTGAAGACTTCAGTGACTTATATGTCACTCCCTTTTTTTTCTAATAAAGTATTGGACCTAATAAATTAAGTGTATTTTAAATCACAAGACATTTTCTGTTAAAGCACTTCTTTTTTAAATATTAATTATTTTCAATCTTATATCTCGCTTATGGTTAGTCCTACACAAAAAATGCAAATAACTATTTTGTAGGAAATTTTATCAGCTTGAATTTTAGTAAAAAGATAAAAATTGATAGGAGTAACTGTTTTCGAGATATGAGCAAGAAACCAAAACACTGTTACCTTAATTAAGCGTTTGCATATAAGCAAATTTAGTACTATTAGTATTATTATTATTAATGTTATTGTTATTAATATGACGATTAAAGACAACTTTAAAACCTTTAGTGACTTTTATGTCTTCTTCTTTTTCCTCTACTAAAGTGTTAGACACAATTAAATTAGTTTAATTTCAGTTTTTCAAACATTTTATTTTAAAGCAAATTTTTGTTAAATATTATTTATATCCAACTCTATAACTCGCTTATGGTTGGTCCTACAAGAAAAATGCAAATAACTATTTTGTAGGAAATTTTATCAGCTTTAATTTTGAAAGAATGATAAAAATTGATAAGAGTAACTGTTTTCGAGATATAAGCAAAAAACCAATAAGAAAACTGTGACTGTTACTGAACAAAAATGTAATTCGGTTTTCAATGTTTGAGACGAAGACGAAACTGCAGCATTTAAAAACGACTCTGAAGACTTCAGTGACTTTTATGTCACTTCCTTTTTCTTCTAATAAAGTATTGGACCCAATAAATTAAGTGTATTTTAAATCACAAGACATTTTCTTTTAAAGCACTTTTTTTTAAAATATTAATTATTTTCAATCATATATCTCGCTTATGGTTAGTCCTACATGAAAAATGCTAATAACTTTTTTGTAGGAAATTTTATCAGCTTGAATTTTAGTAAAAAGATAAAAATTGATAGGAGTAACTGTTTTCGAGATATAAGCAAGAAACCAAAACACTGTTACCTTAATTAAGCGTTTGCATATAAGCAAATTTAGTACTATTAGTATTATTATTATTAATGTTATTGTTATTAATATGACAACTAAAGACAACTCTGAAACCTTTAGTGACTTTTATGTCTTTTCCTTTTTTCTCTACTAAAGTGTTAGACACAGTTAAATTAGTTTAATTTCAGTTTTTCAAACATTTTATTTTAAAGCAAATTTTTGTTAAATATTATTTATATCCAACTCCATAACTCGCTTATGGTTGGTCCTACAAGAAAAATGCAAATAACTATTTTGTAGAATATTTTATCAGCTTTAATTTTGAAAGAAAGACAAAAATTCATAGGAGTAACTGTTTTCGAGATATAAGCAAGAAACCAAAAAACTGTTACCTTAATAAAGCGCTTGCATATAAGCAGATTTAGTACTATTAGTATTATTATTATTAATGTTATTGTTATTAATATGACGACTAAAAACGATTCTGAAGACTTAGGTGACTTTTATGTCTTTTTCTTTTTTCTCTACTAAAGTGTTAGACACAATTAATTTAGTTTAATTTCAGTATTTCAAACATTTTATTTTAAAGCAAATTTTTGTTAAATATTATTTATATCCAACTCCATAACTCGCTTATGGTTGGTCCTACAAGAAAAATGCAAATAACTATTTTGTAGAATATTTTATCAGCTTTAATTTTGAAAGAAAGACAAAAATTCATAGGAGTAACTGTTTTCGAGATATAAGCAAGAAACCAAAAAACTGTTACCTTAATAAAGCGCTTGCATATAAGCAGATTTAGTACTATTAGTATTATTATTATTAATGTTATTGTTATTAATATGACGACTAAAAACGATTCTGAAGACTTAGGTGACTTTTATGTCTTTTTCTTTTTTCTCTACTAAAGTGTTAGACACAATTAATTTAGTTTAATTTCAGTATTTCAAACATTTTATTTTTAAGGAAGTTTTTGTTAAATATTATTTATATCCAACTTTATAACTCGCTTATGGTTGGTCCTACAAGAAAAATGCAAATAACTATTTTGTAGGAAATGTTATCAGCTTTAATTTTGAAAGAAAGATAAAAATTGATAGGAGTAACTGTTTTCGAGATATAAGCAAAAAACCAAAGTAAAAACTGTTACCGTTTCAGAACAAAAATGTAATTCAGTTTTCAATGTTTGAGACGAAGACGAAAATGCAGCATTTAAAATCGACTCTGAAGACTTCAGTGACTTATATGTCACCCCTTTTTTTTTTTAATAAAGTATTGAACCTAATAAATTAAGTGTATTTTAAATCACAAGACATTTTCTGTTAAAGCACTTCATTTTTAAATATTAATTATTTTCAATCTTATATCTCGCTTATGGTTAGTCCTACATAAAAAATGCAAATAACTATTTTGTAGGAAATTTTATCAGCTTGAATTTCAGTAAAAAGATAAAAATTGATAGGAGTAACTGTTTTCGAGATATGAGCAAGAAACTAAAACACTGTTACCTTAATTAAGCGTTTGCATATAAGCAAATTTAGTACTATTAGTATTATTATTATTAATGTTATTGTTATTAATATGACGATTAAAGACAACTTTGAAACCTTTAGTGACTTTTATGTCTTCTTCTTTTTCCACTACTAAAGTGTTAGGCACAATTAAATTAGTTTAATTTCAGTTTTTCAAACATTTTATTTTAAAGCAAATTTTTGTTAAATATTATTTATATCCAACTCTATAACTCGCTTATGGTTGGTCCTACAAGAAAAATGCAAATAACTATTTTGTAGGAAATTTTATCAGCTTTAATTTTGACAGAAAGATAAAAATTGATAGGAGTAACTGTTTTCGAGATATAAGCAAAAAACCAATAAGAAAACTGTGACTGTTACTGAACAAAAATGTAATTCAGTTTTCAATGTTTGAGACGAAGACGAAACAGCAGCATTTAAAAACGACTCTGAAGACTTCAGTGACTTTTATGTCACTTCCTTTTTCTTCTAATAAAGTATTGGACCCAATAAATTAAGTGTATTTTAAATCACAAGACATTTTCTGTTAAAGCACTTTTTTTTTAAATATTAATTATTTTCAATCATATATCTCGCTTATGGTTAGTCCTACATGAAAAATGCAAATAACTATTTTGTAGGAAATTTTATCAGCTTGAATTTTAGTAAAAAGATAAAAATTGATAGGAGTAACTGTTTTCGAGACATAAGCAAGAAACCAAAACACTGTTACCTTAATTAAGCGTTTGCATATAAGCAAATTTAGTACTATTAGTATTATTATTATTAATGTTATTGTTATTAATATGACAACTAAACACAACTCTGAAACCTTTAGTGACTTTTATGTCTTTTTCTTTTTCCTCTACTAAAGTGTTAGACTCAATTAATTTAGTTTAATTTCGGTTTTTCAAACATTTTATTTTAAAGCAAATTTTTGTTAAATATTATTTATATCCAACTCTGTAACTCGCTTATGGTTGGTCCTACAAAAAAATGCAAATAACTATTTTGTAGGAAATTTTATTAGCTTTAATTTTGAAAAAAAGATAAAAATTGATAGGAGTAACTGTTTTCGAGATATAAGCAAGAAACCAAAAAAATGTTACGTTAATTAAGCGTTTGCATATAAGCAAATTTAGTACTATTAGTATTATTATTATTAATGTTATTGTTATTAATATGACGACTAAAGACGACTCTGAAACATTTAGTGACTTTTATGTCTTCTCCTTTTTCCTCTACTAAAGTGTTAGACACAATTAATTTAGTTTAATTCCGGTTTTCAAGCATTTTATTTTAAAGCAAATTTTTGTTAAATATTATTTATATCCAACTCTATAACTCGTTTATGCTTGGTCCTACAAGAAAAATGTAAATAACTATTTTGTTGGAAATTTTATCAGCTTTAATTTTGAAAGAAAGATAAAATTTGATAGGAGTAACTGTTTTCGAGATATAAGCAAAAAACCAATAAGAAAACTGTAACTGTTACTGAACAAAAATGTAATTCAGTTTTCAATGTTTGAGACGAAGTCAAAAATGCAGCATTTAAAAACGACTCTGAAGACTTCAGTGACTTTTATGTCACCTCCTTTTTCTTCTAATAAAGTATTGGACCCAACAAATTAAGTGTATTTTAAATCACAAGACATTTTCTGTTAAAACACTTTTTTTTAATTAATAATTATTTTCAAACTTATATCTCGCTTATGGTTAGTTCTACATAAAAAATGCAAATAACTATTTTGTAGGAAATTTTATCACCTTTAATTTTGGTGAAAAAGTAAAAATTGATAGGAGTAACTGTTTTCGAGATATAGGCAAAAAACAAAAAAACTGTTACCTTAATTAAGCGCTTGCATATAAGCAAATTTAGTACTACTAGTATTGTTATTATAAATGTTATTGTTATTAATATGACGACTAAAGACAACTTTAAGACTTTAGTGACTTTTATGTCTCCTCCTTTTTCCTCTACTAAAGTGTTAGACACAATTAATTTAGTTTAATTTCGGTTTTTCAAACATTTTATTTTAAAGCAAATTTTTGTTAAATATTAAAAACTATAAAATGGCTTAGATTGCCTAAAAACACAGATCACACATGATCTTTTGCATAAAAATGAGAAAACGCTCATGTAACACACAAAATAAGCTCCATTTTTCCTTTTTAAAAGTATTATTATTATTATTGTTATTATTATTATTATTATTATTATTATTATTATTATTATTATTATTACTATTATTTTTATTATTATTATTACTATTATTATTATTATTATTATTATTATTATTATTATTATTATTATTATTATTATTATTATTATTATTATTATTATTAATATTATTATTATTAAAGACCGATTATAACTTTTGTATAGTAAATGTTTTTATACCAGTTTTAAAATGCGTTATTAATTTTAGACAATTTCTTGCCTAAAAACACAGATCACAGATGATCTCTTGCATAGAAATGAGAAAACGCTCAAATAACACAAAATAAGCATCATTTTTGCTTAGAAAAACTAAGCTTTAATTTAGAAAGAAATTTATTATTATAAGTATTATTATCATTATTATTATTATAATTATTATTATTATTATTATTATTATAATTGTTTTTTTTATTACTATTATTATTATTATTATTATTATTATTATTATTATTATTATTATCAACTTTTGTATAGTAAATGTTTTTATACCAGTTTTAAAATAAGTTATTAATTTTATTCAATTTCTTGCCTAAAAACACAGATCACAGATGATCTCTTGCATAGAAATGAGAAAACGCTCATATAACACACAAAATAAGCATCATTTTTGCTTAGAAAAACTAAGCTTTAATTTAGAAAGAAATTCATTATTATAAGTATTATTATCATTATTATTATTATTATTATTATTATTATTATTATTACTATTATTATTATTATTATTATTACTATTATTATTATTATTATTATTATTATTATTATTATTATTATTATTATTATTATTATTATTATTATTATTATTATTATTATTATAATTATTATTGTTATTATTATTATTATTATTAAAAACTTATATTAAACAGACAGAAAACGTCGTATTCTGACACAAAAAAACGAATTACGTTATAGACTTGACGAGAACGGCGTATCTCGGACTCTTATAGGACTCTTATGGGGTCAAAAATTATCAGTTTGGATTAAAACAAATTATTTTTGTTGACTCTCAGTCTGAATTGTTCATCAGTTCAAACAAAAACGGCTTACTTTAGACGATCTTTTGCTTTGAACAAGAAAACTTACATCGAACAGACTAAAAACGTATTAATCTGGCATAAAAGAGCAATTTATGTATCACTTTGAATAAAGGCAGCTAATCCTATTCGTTTCATTGCTTAAAATAGACAAAATTGTTAATAAATCTAACAAAAACGTTGTATTCTAGCACAAAATACTAATTACATTATAGTTTCGACGAGAATAGCTTATTTGGAATGATTCTATGCTTCCAAACGAGTAAATTTTTAATAAACAGATGCCAAACATCATGTTTTGTCCTATAAAGACATTTTATATTGCAGTTTGTATTAAAACAAAATATTTTCGTTGATTCTTTGTTAGAAGCAGCAAACCTAACATTAAAGAATCTGAAAACTTTGTATTCGGACACAAACCACCGAATTTTGTTTCAGTTTAGACAAAAACGGTTGATTTTCGACAATATTTTGCTTTGAACAAGAAAGCTTATATCAAACTGACTAAAAACGTCTTATTTTAGCACAAAACAAAAGATTTGCGTTATAGTCTTAAAGCTGATTCATGCCACAGTTTGGATAAAAACCAATTATTTTTGTTAATTCATTGTTACAAACAAGAAACCTTACATCAAAGAAACTGAAAACCCCTTATTTAGGCACAGAAATTCGAATTACGTTTCAGTCTGGACAAAAACTGCTTATTTTAGACGATCCTTTGTTTTGAACACGAAAACTTACATTAAAAAGATTAAAAACGTCTTATTCTGGCTGAAAACTGCAAATTATATATTACTCTAGATAAAAGCAATTTATCCTGATTACTCCTTTACTTAGAATAGAGTAAACTTGTATAAAACTTAATGAAAACTTTAAATTTCGTCTCAAAGAAATAATTTACGTTATAGTTTTGACCAGCACTGTTTATTTCAAACGAAATTATGATTCGAAACTAATGAACTTTTATGGGGCAGATGCAAAACCACATATTACCATATAAAGCGTTGTATTAAAGCAAAGTATTACCATTTGCAACAAGAAATTTCACGTCAAAGAAACTGAAAACTTTGTATCCATGCACAAATATCGAATTACGTATCAGTTTAGGCAAATACAGCTTATTTTAAACGATTCCTTGCTATAAACAAGAAAAATTTTATCAAACACATTGAAAATGTCTTATTCTCGAAAATAAGAGCAAATTATGTATCAGTTTTAACAAAAGCGGATTACTCTGTTTGATTCTATGCTTAGAGTAGAGTAAACTACTATAAAACGTAATGAAAACTCTATATTCAAGCTCAAAAGAACAAATTACGTTATAGTTTTGACAAAAAAAAATTATTTCGGACGACTACATATTTCGAAGTAAGCAAACTTTAATTGAACAAGTGCAAAAGCTAATACTTTGCTTTAAAATAACGACTTATGTGGTAATATGGTATTTTGCATCTGTCCTATAAAATTTTACTCGTTTCGCTCCATTGAATCATTCGAAATAAATTATTTTGATACAACAACGAAAATAATTTTTTTGTTTAAACTGTAACATGTCGTTTTTATAAAACGAACTAAGACGTTTGGCATCTGCTTAGTGAAAGTTTTCTCGTTTGGGGGCATAAAATCGTTTGAAATTAACAGTTCAGGTCAAAACTATAACGTAAATTATTTCTTTGAGACGAAATTTAAAGTTTTCATTAAGTTTTATACAAGTTTGCTCTATTCTAAGCAAAGGAGTAATCAGGATAAACTGCTTTTATCCAAAGTAATACATAATTTGCAGTTTTGAGCCAGAATAAGACGTTTTTAATGTAAGTTTTCGTGTTCAAAAGAAAGAATCGTCTAAAATAAGCAATTTGTGTCCAGACTGAAACGTAATTTGATTTTCTGGGCCTGAATAAGAGGTTTTCAGTTTCTTTGATGTAAGGTTTCTTGTTTGTAACAATGAATAAACGAAAATTATTGGTTTTAATCCAAACTGTGACATAAATCGTTTTTTAAAGGCGAAATCAGACGTTTTGCCTCTGTTCAGTGAAAGTATACTGGTTTCAAAGCATAGAATCGTTTGAAATTAACAGTTCTCGTCAAGACTATAACGCAAATCTTTAAAGTGACACAAAGAAATAATTTACGTAATAGTTTTGACCAGAACTGTTAATTTCAAACGATTTTATGCCCCCAAACGAGAAAACTTTCACTAAGCAGATGCCAAACGTCTTAGTTCGTTTTATAAAAGCGACTTATGTTACAGTTTAAACAAAAACAAATTATTTGTGTTGTTGTTGTGTCAAAATAATTTATTTCTAATGATTCAATGGAGCGAAACGGGTAAACTTTTATAGGACAGATGCAAAATACCATATTACCACATAAATCATTATTTTAAAGCAAAGTATTAGCTTTTGCACATGTTCAATTAAAGTTTGCTTACTTCGAAGTATGTAATCGTCCGAAATATTTTTTTTTGTCAAAACTATAACGTAATTTGTTCTTTTGAGCTTGAATATAGAGTTTTCATTACGTTTTATAGTAGTTTACTTTACTCTAAGCATAGAATCAAACAGAGTAATCCGCTTTTGTTAAAACTGATACATAATTTGCTCTTATTTTCGAGAATAAGACGTTTTCAATATGCTTGATAAAATTTTTCTTGTTTATAGCAAGGAATCGTTTAAAATAAGCTGTATTTGCCTAAACTGATACGTAATTAGATATTTATGTATGGATACGAAGTTTTCAGTTTCTTTGACGTGAAATTTCTTGTTGCAAAAGGTAATACTTTGCTTTAAAACAACGCTTTATATGGTAATATGTGGTTTTGCATCTGCCCCATAAAAGTTCATTAGTTTCGAATCATAATTTCGTTTGAAATAAACAGTGCTGGTCAAAACTATAACGTAAATTATTTCTTTGAGACGAAATTTAAAGTTTTCATTAAGTTTTATACAAGTTTACTCTATTCTAAGTAAAGGAGTAATCAGGATAAATTGCTTTTATCTAGAGTAATATATAATTTGCAGTTTTCAGCCAGAATAAGACGTTTTTAATCTTTTTAATGTAAGTTTTCGTGTTCAAAACAAAGGATCGTCTAAAATAAGCAGTTTTTGTCCAGACTGAAACGTAATTCGAATTTCTGTGCCTAAATAAGGGGTTTTCAGTTTCTTTGATGTAAGGTTTCTTGTTTGTAACAATGAATTAACAAAAATAATTGGTTTTTATCCAAACTGTGGCATGAATCAGCTTTAAGACTATAACGCAAATCTTTTGTTTTGTGCTAAAATAAGACGTTTTTAGTCAGTTTGATATAAGCTTTCTTGTTCAAAGCAAAATATTGTCGAAAATCAACCGTTTTTGTCTAAACTGAAACAAAATTCGGTGGTTTGTGTCCGAATACAAAGTTTTCAGATTCTTTAATGTTAGGTTTGCTGCTTCTAACAAAGAATCAACGAAAATATTTTGTTTTAATACAAACTGCAATATAAAATGTCTTTATAGGACAAAACATGATGTTTGGCATCTGTTTATTAAAAATTTACTCGTTTGGAAGCATAGAATCATTCCAAATAAGCTATTCTCGTCGAAACTATAATGTAATTAGTATTTTGTGCTAGAATACAGCGTTTTTGTTAGATTTATTAACAATTTTGTCTATTTTAAGCAATGAAACGAATAGGATTAGCTGCCTTTATCTAAAGTGATACATAAATTGCTCTTTTATGCCAGATTAATACGTTTTTAGTCTGTTCGATGTAAGTTTTCTTGTTCAAAGCAAAAGATCGTCTAAAGTAAGCCGTTTTTGTTTGAACTGATGAACAATTCAGACTGAGAGTCAACAAAAATAATTTGTTTTAATCCAAACTGATAATTTTTGACCCTATAAGAGTCCTATAAGAGTCCGAGATACGCCGTTCTCGTCAAGTCTATAACGTAATTCGTTTTTTTGTGTCAGAATACGACGTTTTCTGTCTGTTTAATATAAGTTTTTAATAATAATAATAATAATAACAATAATAATAATAATAATAATAACAATAATAATAATAATAATAATAATAATAATAATAATAATAATAATAATAATAATAATAATAATAATAATAATAATAAAAATAATAATAGAAATAAAAGTAAGCTTAGTTTTCTAAGCAAAAATGAAGCTTATTTTGTGTGTTATATGAGCGCTTTCTCATTTCTATGCAAGAAATCATCTGTGATCTGTATTTTTAGGCAATTGTCTAAAATTAATAACTCATTTTAAAACTGGTATAAAAACATTTACTATACAAAAGTTAATAATAATAATAATAATAATAATAATAATAATAATAATAATAGTAATAATAATAATAATAATAATAGTAATAATAATAATAATAATAATAATAATAATAATAATGATAATAATACTTATAATAATGAATTTCTTTCTAAATTAAAGCTTAGTTTTTCTAAGCAAAAATGATGCTTATTTTGTGTGTTATATGAGCGTTTTCTCATTTCTATGCAAGAGATCATCTGTGATCTGTGTTTTTAGGCAAGAAATTGAATAAAATTAATAACTCATTTTAAAACTGGTATAAAAACATTTACTATACAAAAGTTAATAATAATAATAATATTAATAATAATAATAATAATAATAATAATAATAATAATAATAATAAAAATAATAATAGAAATAAAAGTAAGCTTAGTTTTCTAAGCAAAAATGAAGCTTATTTTGTGTGTTATATGAGCGCTTTCTCATTTCTATGCAAGAAATCATCTGTGATCTGTATTTTTAGGCAAGAAATTGTCTAAAATTAATAACTCATTTTAAAACTGGTATAAAAACATTTACTATACAAAAGTTAATAATAATAATAATAATAATAATAATAATAATAATAATAATAATAATAATAGTAATAATAATAATAATAGTAATAATAATAATAATAATAATAATAATAATAATAATAATAATGATAATAATACTTATAATAATGAATTTCTTTCTAAATTAAAGCTTAGTTTTTCTAAGCAAAAATGATGCTTATTTTGTGTGTTATATGAGCGTTTTCTCATTTCTATGCAAGAGATCATCTGTGATCTGTGTTTTTAGGCAAGAAATTGAATAAAATTAATAACTCATTTTAAAACTGGTATAAAAACATTTACTATACAAAAGTTAATAATAATAATAATAATATTAATAATAATAATAATAATAATAATAATAATAAAAATAATAATAGAAATAAAAGTAAGCTTAGTTTTCTAAGCAAAAATGAAGCTTATTTTGTGTGTTATATGAGCGCTTTCTCATTTCTATGCAAGAAATCATCTGTGATCTGTATTTTTAGGCAAGAAATTGTCTAAAATTAATAACTCATTTTAAAACTGGTATAAAAACATTTACTATACAAAAGTTAATAATAATAATAATAATAATAATAATAATAATAATAATACTAATAATAATAATAATAATAATAGTAATAATAATAATAATAATAATAATAATAGTAATAATAATAATAATAATAATAATAATGATAATAATACTTATAATAATGAATTTCTTTCTAAATTAAAGCTTAGTTTTTCTAAGCAAAAATGATGCTTATTTTGTGTGTTATATGAGCGTTTTCTCATTTCTATGCAAGAGATCATCTGTGATCTGTGTTTTTAGGCAAGAAATTGAATAAAATTAATAACTCATTTTAAAACTGGTATAAAAACATTTACTATACAAAAGTTAATAATAATAATAATAATAATAATAATAATAATAATAATAATAATGATAATAATACTTATAATAATAAATTTCTTTCTAAATTAAAGCTTAGTTTTTCTAAGCAAAAATGAAGCTTATTTTGTGTGTTATATGAGCGAGCGCTTTCTCATTTCTATGCAAGAAATCATCTGTGATCTGTATTTTTAGGCAAGAAATTGTCTAAAATTAATAACTCATTTTAAAACTGGTATAAAAACATTTACTATTCAAAAGTTAATAATAATAATAATAATAATAATAATAATAATAATAATAATAATAATAATAGTAATAATAATAATAATAATAATAGTAATAATAATAATAATAATAATAATAATAATAATAATAATAATAATAATAATAATAATAATGATAATAATACTTATAATAATGAATTTCTTTCTAAATTAAAGCTTAGTTTTTCTAAGCAAAAATGATGCTTATTTTGTGTGTTATATGAGCGTTTTCTCATTTCTATGCAAGAGATCATCTGTGATCTGTGTTTTTAGGCAAGAAATTGCATAAAATTAATAACTCATTTTAAAACTGGTATAAAAACATTTACTATACAAAAGGTTATAATAATAATAATAATAATAATAATAATAATAATAATAATAATAATAATAATAATAATAATAATAATAATAATTATAATAATAATAATACTTATAATAATAAATTTCTTTCTAAATTAAAGCTGATAAAATTTCCAACAAAATAGTTATTTACATTTTTCTTGTAGGACCAAGCATAAACGAGTTATAGAGTTGGATATAAATAATATTTAACAAAAATTTGCTTTAAAATAAAATGCTTGAAAAACCGGAATTAAACTAAATTAATTGTGTCTAACACTTTAGTAGAGGAAAAAGGAGAAGACATAAAAGTCACTAAATGTTTCAGAGTCGTCTTTAGTCGTCATATTAATAACAATAACATTAATAATAATAATACTAATAGTACTAAATTTGCTTATATGCAAACGCTTAATTAACGTAACATTTTTTTGGTTTCTTGCTTATATCTCGAAAACAGTTACTCCTATCAATTTTTATCTTTTTTTCAAAATTAAAGCTAATAAAATTTTCTACAAAATAGTTATTTGCATTTTTTTGTTGGACCAACCATAAGCGAGTTATAGAGTTGGATATAAATAATATTTAACAAAAATTTGCTTTAAAATAAAATGTTTGAAAAACCGAAATTAAACTAAATTAATTGAGTCTAACACTTTAGTAGAGGAAAAAGAAAAAGACATAAAAGTCACTAAAGATTTCAGAGTTGTCTTTAGTTGTCATATTAATAACAATAACATTAATAATAATAATACTAATAGTACTAAATTTGCTTATATGCAAACGCTTAATTAAGGTAACAGTGTTTTGGTTTCTTGCTTATATCTCGAAAATAGTTACTCCTATCAATTTTTATCTTTTTACTAAAATTCAAGCTGATAAAATTTCCTACAAAATAGTTATTTGCATTTTTCATGTAGGACTAACCATAAGCGAGATATATGATTAAAAATAATTAATATTTAAAAAAAAAGTGCTTTAACAGAAAATGTCTTGTGATTTAAAATACACTTAATTTATTGAGTCCAATACTTTATTAGAAGAAAAAGAAAGTGACATAAAAGTCACTGAAGTCTTCAGAGTCGTTTTTAAATGCTGCAGTTTCGTCTTCGTCTCAAACATTGAAAACTGAATTACATTTTTGTTCAGAACAGTCACAGTTTTCTTATTGGTTTTTTGCTTATATCTCGAAAACAGTTACTCCTATCAATTTTTACCTTTCTGTCAAAATTAAAGCTGATAAAATTTCCTACAAAATAGTTATTTGCATTTTTCTTGTAGGACCAACCATAAGCGAGTTATAGAGTTGGATATAAATAATATTTAACAAAAATTTGCTTTAAAATAAAATGTTCGAAAAACTGAAATTAAACTAATTTAATTGTGTCTAACACTTTAATAGAGGAAAAAGAAGAAGACATAAAAGTCACTAAAGGTTTCAAAGTTGTCTTTAATCGTCATATTAATAACAATAACATTAATAATAATAATACTAATAGTACTAAATTTGTTTATATGCAAACGCTTAATTAAGGTAACAGTGTTTTGGTTTCTTGCTCATATCTCGAAAACAGTTACTCCTATCAATTTTTATCTTTTCACTAAAATTCAAGCTGATAAAATTTCCTACAAAATAGTTATTTGCATTTTTTATGTAGGACTAACCATAAGCGAGATATAAGATTAAAAATAATTAATATTTAAAAAAGAAGTGCTTTAACAGAAAATGTCTTGTGATTTAAAATACACTTAATTTATTAGGTCCAATAGAGGAAAAAGAAGAAGACATAAAAGTCACTAAAGGTTTCAAAGTTGTCTTTAATCGTAATATTAATAACAATAACATTAATAATAATAATACTAATAGTACTAAATTTGCTTATATGCAAACGCTTAATTAAGGTAACAGTGTTTTGGTTTCTTGCTTATATCTCGAAAACAGTTACTCCTATCAATTTTTATCTTTTTACTAAAATTAAAGCTGACAAAATTTCCTACAAAATAGTTAATTGCATTTTTAATGTAGGACTAACCATAAGCGAGATATAAGTTTGAAAATAATTAAAATTTAAAAAAAAGTGCTTCAACAGAAAATGTCTTGTGATTTAAAATACACTTAATTTATAGGGTCCAATACTTTATTAGAAGAAAAAAGAGGTGACAGAAAGGTCACTGAAGTCTTTAGAGTCGTTTGTAACTGCTGCATTTTCGTCTTCGTCTCAAACATTGAAAACTGAATTACATTTTTGTTCAGTAACTGTTACAGTTTTCTTATTGGTTTTTTGCTTATATCTCGAAAACCGTTACTCCTATCAATTTCTATCTTTCTTTTAAAATTAAAGCTGATAAAGCTTCCTCTAAAGTGTTAGACACAATTAAATTAGTTTAATTTCAGTTTTTCCAACATTTTATTTTAAAGCAAATTTTTGTTAAATATTATTTATATCCAACTCTATAACTCGCTAATGGTTGGTCCTACAAGAAAAATGCAAATAACTATTTTGTAAGAAATTTTATCAGCTTTAATTTTGAAAAAAAGATAAAAATTGATAGGAGTAACTGTTTTCGAGATATAAGCAAAAAACCAATAAGAAAACTGTGACTGTTACTGAACAAAAATGTAATTCGGTTTTCAATGTTTGAGACGAAGACGAAACTGCAGCATTTAAAAACAACTCTGAAGACTTCAGTGACTTTTATGTCACTTCCTTTTTCTTCTAATAAAGTATTGGACCCAATAAATTAAGTGTATTTTAAATCACAAGACATTTTCTGTTAAAGCACTTTTTTTTAAATATTAATTATTTTCAATCATATATCTCGCTTATGGTTAGTCCTACATGAAAAATGCAAATAACTATTTTGTAGGAAATTTTATCAGCTTGAATTTTAGTAAAAAGATAAAAATTGATAGGAGTAACTGTTTTCGAGATATAAGCAAGAAACCAAAACTCTGTTACCTTAATTAAGCGTTTGCATATAAGCAAATTTAGTACTATTAGTATTATTATTATTAATGTAATTGTTATTAATATGACAACTAAAGACAACTCTGAAACCTTTAGTGACTTTTATGTCTTTTCCTTTTTTCTCTACTAAAGTGTTAGACACAGTTAAATTAGTTTAATTTCAGTTTTTCAAACATTTTATTTTAAAGCAAATTTTTGTTAAATATTATTTATATCCAACTCTATAACTCGCTTATGGTTGGTCCTACAAGAAAAATGCAAATAACTATTTTGTAGAATATTTTATCAGCTTTAATTTTGAAAAAAAACAAAAATTTATAGGAGTAACTGTTTTCGAGATATAAGCAAGAAACCAAAAAACTGTTACCTTAATAAAGCGCTTGCATATAAGCAGATTTAGTACTATTAGTATTATTATTATTAATGTTATTGTTATTAATATGACGACTAAAAACGATTCTGAAGACTTTGGTGACTTTTATGTCTTTTTCTTTTTTCTCTACTAAAGTGTTAGACACAATTAATTTAGTTTAATTTCAGTATTTCAAACATTTTATTTTTAAGCAAGTTTTTGTTAAATATTATTTATATCCAACTTTATAACTCGCTTATGGTTGGTCCTACAAGAAAAATGCAAATAACTATTTTGTAGGAAATGTTATCAGCTTTAATTTTGAAAGAAAGATAAAAATTGATAGGAGTAACTGTTTTCGAGATATAAGCAAAAAACCAAAGTAAAAACTGTTACCGTTTCAGAACAAAAATGTAATTCAGTTTTCAATGTTTGAGACGAAGACGAAAATGCAGCATTTAAAATCGACTCTGAAGACTTCAGTGACTTATATGTCACCCCCTTTTTTTTAATAAAGTATTGGACCTAATAAATTAAGTGTATTTTAAATCACAAGACATTTTCTGTTAAAGCACTTCTTTTTTAAATATTAATTATTTTCAATCTTATATCTCGCTTATGGTTAGTCCTACACAAAAAATGCAAATAACTATTTTGTAGGAAATTTTATCAGCTTGAATTTTAGTAAAAAGATAAAAATTGATAGGAGTAACTGTTTTCGAGATATGAGCAAGAAACCAAAACACTGTTACCTTAATTAAGCGTTTGCATATAAGCAAATTTAGTACTATTAGTATTATTATTATTAATGTTATTGTTATTAATATGACGATTAAAGACAACTTTGAAACCTTTAGTGACTTTTATGTCTTCTTCTTTTTCCTCTACTAAAGTGTTAGACACAATTAAATTAGTTTAATTTCAGTTTTTCAAACATTTTATTTTAAAGCAAATTTTTGTTAAATATTATTTATATCCAACTCTATAACTCGCTTATGGTTGGTCCTACAAGAAAAATGCAAATAACTATTTTGTAGGAAATTTTATCAGCTTTAATTTTGAAAAAATGATAAAAATTGATAAGAGTAACTGTTTTCGAGATATAAGCAAAAAACCAATAAGAAAACTGTGACTGTTACTGAACAAAAATGTAATTCGGTTTTCAATGTTTGAGACGAAGACGAAACTGCAGCATTTAAAAACGACTCTGAAGACTTCAGTGACTTTTATGTCACTTCCTTTTTCTTCTAATAAAGTATTGGACCCAATAAATTAAGTGTATTTTAAATCACAAGACATTTTCTGTTAAAGCACTTTTTTTTAAAATATTAATTATTTTCAATCATATATCTCGCTTATGGTTAGTCCTACATGAAAAATGCAAATAACTATTTTGTAGGAAATTTTATCAGCTTGAATTTTAGTAAAAAGATAAAAATTGATAGGAGTAACTGTTTTCGAGATATAAGCAAGAAACCAAAACACTGTTACCTTAATTAAGCGTTTGCATATAAGCAAATTTAGTACTATTAGTATTATTATTATTAATGTTATTGTTATTAATATGACAACTAAAGACAACTCTGAAACCTTTAGTGACTTTTATGTCTTTTCCTTTTTTCTCTACTAAAGTGTTAGACACAGTTAAATTAGTTTAATTTCAGTTTTTCAAACATTTTATTTTAAAGCAAATTTTTGTTAAATATTATTTATATCCAACTCCATAACTCGCTTATGGTTGGTCCTACAAGAAAAATGCAAATAATTATTTTGTAGAATATTTTATCAGCTTTAATTTTGAAAGAAAGACAAAAATTCATAGGAGTAACTGTTTTCGAGATATAAGCAAGAAACCAAAAAACTGTTACCTTAATAAAGCGCTTGCATATAAGCAGATTTAGTACTATTAGTATTATTATTATTAATGTTATTGTTATTAATATGACGACTAAAAACGATTCTGAAGACTTTGGTGACTTTTATGTCTTTTTCTTTTTCCTCTACTAAAGTGTTAGACACAATTAATTTAGTTTAATTTCAGTATTTCAAACATTTTATTTTTAAGCAATTTTTTGTTAAATATTATTTATATCCAACTTTATAACTCGCTTATGGTTGGTCCTACAAGAAAAATGCAAATAACTATTTTGTAGGAAATGTTATCAGCTTTAATTTTGAAAGAAAGATAAAAATTGATAAGAGTAACTGTTTTCGAGATATAAGCAAAAAACTAAAGTAAAAACTGTTACCGTTTCAGAACAAAAATGTAATTCAGTTTTCAATGTTTGAGACGAAGACGAAAATGCAGCATTTAAAATCGACTCTGAAGACTTCAGTGACTTATATGTCACCCCCTTTTTTTTTTTAATAAAGTATTGAACCTAATAAATTAAGTGTATTTTAAATCACAAGACATTTTCTGTTAAAGCACTTCTTTTTTAAATATTAATTATTTTCAATCTTATATCTCGCTTATGGTTAGTCCTACATAAAAAATGCAAATAACTATTTTGTAGGAAATTTTATCAGCTTGAATTTCAGTAAAAAGATAAAAATTGATAGGAGTAACTGTTTTCGAGATATGAGCAAGAAACCAAAACACTGTTACCTTAATTAAGCGTTTGCATATAAGCAAATTTAGTACTATTAGTATTATTATTATTAATGTTATTGTTATTAATATGACGATTAAAGACAACTTTGAAACCTTTAGTGACTTTTATGTCTTCTTCTTTTTCCTCTACTAAAGTGTTAGACACAATTAAATTAGTTTAATTTCAGTTTTTCAAACATTTTATTTTAAAGCAAATTTTTGTTAAATATTATTTATATCCAACTCTATAACTCGCTTATGGTTGGTCCTACAAGAAAAATGCAAATAACTATTTTGTAGGAAATTTTATCAGCTTTAATTTTGAAAGAATGATAAAAATTGATAGGAGTAACTGTTTTCGAGACATAAGCAAGAAACCAAAACACTGTTACCTTAATTAAGCGTTTGCATATAAGCAAATTTAGTACTATTAGTATTATTATTATTAATGTTATTGTTATTAATATGACGATTAAAGACAACTTTGAAACCTTTAGTGACTTTTATGTCTTCTTCTTTTTCCTCTACTAAAGTGTTAGACACAATGAATTTAGTTTAATTCCGGTTTTTCAAGCATTTTATTTTAAAGCAAATTTTTGTTAAAGATTATTTATATCCAACTCTATAACTCGTTTATGCTTGGTCCTACAAGAAAAATGTAAATAACTATTTTGTTGGAAATTTTATCAGCTTTAATTTTGAAAGAAAGATAAAATTTGATAGGAGTAACTGTTTTCGAGATAAAAGCAAAAAACCAATAAGAAAACTGTAACTGTTACTGAACAAAAATGTAATTCAGTTTTCAATGTTTGAGACGAAGTCAAAAATGCAGCATTTAAAAACGACTCTGAAGACTTCAGTGACTTTTATGTCACCTCCTTTTTCTTCTAATAAAGTATTGGACCCAACAAATTAAGTGTATTTTAAATCACAAGACATTTTCTGTTAAAACACTTTTTTTTAATTAATAATTATTTTCAAACTTAAATCTCGCTTATGGTTAGTTCTACATGAAAAATGCAAATAACTATTTTGTAGGAAATTTTATCACCTTTAATTTTGGTGAAAAAGTAAAAATTGATAGGAGTAACTGTTTTCGAGATATAGGCAAAAAACAAAAAAACTGTTACCTTAATTAAGCGCTTGCATATAAGCAAATTTAGTACTACTAGTATTGTTATTATAAATGTTATTGTTATTAATATGACGACTAAAGACAACTTTAAGACTTTAGTGACTTTTATGTCTCCTCCTTTTTCCTCTACTAAAGTGTTAGACACAATTAATTTAGTTTAATTTCGGTTTTTCAAACATTTTATTTTAAAGCAAATTTTTGTTAAATATTAAAAACTATAAAATGGCTTAGATTGCCTAAAAACACAGATCACACATGATCTTTTGCATAAAAATGAGAAAACGCTCATGTAACACACAAAATAAGCTCCATTTTTCCTTTTTAAAAGTATTATTATTATTATTACTTTTGTTACTATTACTATTATTATTATTATTATTATTATTATTATTATTATTGTTATTATTATTATTATTATAAAATTATTATTATTATTATTATTATTATTATTATTATTATTATTATTATTATTATTAAAAACTTATATTAAACAGACAGAAAACGTCGTATTCTGACACAACTTAAAACACAGATCACACATGATCTTTTGCATAGAAATGAGAAAACGCTCATATAACACAAAATAAGCTTCATTTTGGCTTAGAAAACTAAGCTTACTTTTACTACTACTATTATTTTTATTTTTATTATTATTATTATTATTACTATTATTTTTATTATTATTATTACTATTATTATTATTATTATTATTATTATTATTATTATTATTATTAATATTATTATTATTAAAGACCGATTATAACTTTTGTATAGTAAATGTTTTTATACCAGTTTTAAAATGCGTTATTAATTTTAGACAATTTCTTGCCTAAAAACACAGATCACAGATGATCTCTTGCATAGAAATGAGAAAACGCTCAGATAACACAAAATAAGCATCATTTTTGCTTAGAAAAACTAAGCTTTAATTTAGAAAGAAATTCATTATTATAAGTATTATTATCATTATTATTATTATTATTATTATTATTATTATTACTATTATTATTATTATTATTATTACTATTATTATTATTATTATTATTATTATTATTATTATTATTATTATTATTATTATTATTATTATTAACTTTTGTATAGTAAATGTTTTTATACCAGTTTTAAAATGAGTTATTAATTTTAGACAATTTCTTGCCTAAAAATACAGATCACAGATGATTTCTTGCATAGAAATGAGAAAGCGCTCATATAACACACAAAATAAGCTTCATTTTTGCTTAGAAAACTAAGCTTACTTTTATTTCTATTATTATTTTTATTATTATTATTATTATTATTATTATTATTATTATTATTATTATTATTGTTATTATTATTATTATTATTATTATTATTGTTATTATTATTATTATTATTAAAAACTTATATTAAACAGACAGAAAACGTCGTATTCTGACACAAAAAAACGAATTACGTTATAGACTTGACGAGAACGGCGTATCTCGGACTCTTATAGGACTCTTATAGGGTCAAAAATTATCAGTTTGGATTAAAACAAATTATTTTTGTTGACTCTCAGTCTGAATTGTTCATCAGTTCAAACAAAAACGGCTTACTTTAGACGATCTTTTGCTTTGAACAAGAAAACTTACATCGAACAGACTAAAAACGTATTAATCTGGCATAAAAGAGCAATTTATGTATCACTTTGAATAAAGGCAGCTAATCCTATTCGTTTCATTGCTTAAAATAGACAAAATTGTTAATAAATCTAACAAAAACGCTGTATTCTAGCACAAAATACTAATTACATTATAGTTTCGACGAGAATAGCTTATTTGGAATGATTCTATGCTTCCAAACGAGTAAATTTTTAATAAACAGATGCCAAACATCATGTTTTGTCCTATAAAGATATTTTATATTGCAGTTTGTATTAAAACAAAATATTTTCGTTGATTCTTTGTTAGAAGCAGCAAACCTAACATTAAAGAATCTGAAAACTTTGTATTCGGACACAAACCACCGAATTTTGTTTCAGTTTAGACAAAAACGGTTGATTTTCGACAATATTTTGCTTTGAACAAGAAAGCTTATATCAAACTGACTAAAAACGTCTTATTTTAGCACAAAACAAAAGATTTGCGTTATAGTCTTAAAGCTGATTCATGCCACAGTTTGGATAAAAACCAATTATTTTTGTTAATTCATTGTTACAAACAAGAAACCTTACATCAAAGAAACTGAAAACCTCTTATTTAGGCACAGAAATTCGAATTACGTTTCAGTCTGGACAAAAACTGCTTATTTTAGACGATCCTTTGTTTTGAACACGAAAACTTACATTAAAAAGATTAAAAACGTCTTATTCTGGCTGAAAACTGCAAATTATATATTACTCTAGATAAAAGCAATTTATCCTGATTACTCCTTTACTTAGAATAGAGTAAACTTGTATAAAACTTAATGAAAACTTTAAATTTCGTCTCAAAGAAATAATTTACGTTATAGTTTTGACCAGCACTGTTTATTTCAAACGAAATTATGATTCGAAACTAATGAACTTTTATGGGGCAGATGCAAAACCACATATTACCATATAAAGCGTTGTTTTAAAGCAAAGTATTACCTTTTGCAACAAGAAATTTCACGTCAAAGAAACTGAAAACTTCGTATCCATGCACAAATATCGAATTACGTATCAGTTTAGGCAAATACAGCTTATTTTAAACGATTCCTTGCTATAAACAAGAAAAATTTTATCAAACACATTGAAAATGTCTTATTCTCGAAAATAAGAGCAAATTATGTATCAGTTTTAACAAAAGCGGATTACTCTGTTTGATTCTATGCTTAGAGTAGAGTAAACTACTATAAAACGTAATGAAAACTCTATATTCAAGCTCAAAAGAACAAATTACGTTATAGTTTTGACAAAAAAAAATTATTTCGGACGACTACATATTTCGAAGTAAGCAAACTTTAATTGAACAAGTGCAAAAGCTAATACTTTGCTTTAAAATAACGACTTATGTGGTAATATGGTATTTTGCATCTGTCCTATAAAATTTTACTCGTTTCGCTCCATTGAATCATTCGAAATAAATTATTTTGATACAACAACGAAAATAATTTTTTTGTTTAAACTGTAACATGTCGTTTTTATAAAACGAACTAAGACGTTTGGCATCTGTTTAGTGAAAGTTTTCTCGTTTGGGGGCATAAAATCGTTTGAAATTAACAGTTCTGGTCAAAACTATAACGTAAATTATTTCTTTGAGACGAAATTTAAAGTTTTCATTAAGTTTTATACAAGTTTGCTCTATTCTAAGCAAAGGAGTAATCAGGATAAACTGCTTTTATCCAAAGTAATACATAATTTGCAGTTTTGAGCCAGAATAAGACGTTTTTAATCTTTTTAATGTAAGTTTTCGTGTTCAAAAGAAAGAATCGTCTAAAATAAGCAATTTGTGTCCAGACTGAAACGTAATTTTATTTTCTGGGCCTGAATAAGAGGTTTTCAGTTTCTTTGATGTAAGGTTTCTTGTTTGTAACAATGAATAAACGAAAATCATTGGTTTTAATCCAAACTGTGACATAAATCGTTTTTTAAAGGCGAAATCAGACGTTTTGCCTCTGTTCAGTGAAAGTATACTGGTTTCAAAGCATAGAATCGTTTGAAATTAACAGTTCTCGTCAAGACTATAACGCAAATCTTTAAAGTGACACAAAGAAATAATTTACGTAATAGTTTTGACCAGAACTGTTAATTTCAAACGATTTTATGCCCCCAAACGAGAAAACTTTCACTAAGCAGATGCCAAACGTCTTAGTTCGTTTTATAAAAGCGACTTATGTTACAGTTTAAACAAAAACAAATTATTTGTGTTGTTGTTGTGTCAAAATAATTTATTTCTAATGATTCAATGGAACGAAACGGGTAAACTTTTATAGGACAGATGCAAAATACCATATTACCACATAAATCATTATTTTAAAGCAAAGTATTAGCTTTTGCACATGTTCAATTAAAGTTTGCTTACTTCGAAGTATGTAATCGTCCGAAATATTTTTTTTTGTCAAAACTATAACGTAATTTGTTCTTTTGAGCTTGAATATAGAGTTTTCATTACGTTTTATAGTAGTTTACTCTACTCTAAGCATAGAATCAAACAGAGTAATCCGCTTTTGTTAAAACTGATACATAATTTGCTCTTATTTTCGAGAATAAGACGTTTTCAATATGCTTGATAAAATTTTTCTTGTTTATAGCAAGGAATCGTTTAAAATAAGGTGTATTTGCCTAAACTGATACGTAATTAGATATTTATGTATGGATACGAAGTTTTCAGTTTCTTTGACGCGAAATTTCTTGTTGCAAAAGGTAATACTTTGCTTTAAAACAACGCATTATATGGTAATATGTGGTTTTGCATCTGCCCCATAAAAGTTTATTAGTTTCGAATCATAATTTCGTTTGAAATAAACAGTGCTGGTCAAAACTATAACGTAAATTATTTCTTTGAGACGAAATTTAAAGTTTTCATTAAGTTTTATACAAGTTTACTCTATTCTAAGTAAAGGAGTAATCAGGATAAATTGCTTTTATCTAGAGTAATATATAATTTGCAGTTTTCAGCCAGAATAAGACGTTTTTAATCTTTTTAATGTAAGTTTTCGTGTTCAAAACAAAGGATCGTCTAAAATAAGCAGTTTTTGTCCAGACTGAAACGTAATTCGAATTTCTGTGCCTAAATAAGGGGTTTTCAGTTTCTTTGATGTAAGGTTTCTTGTTTGTAACAATGAATTAACAAAAATAATTGGTTTTTATCCAAACTGTGGCATGAATCAGCTTTAAGACTATAACGCAAATCTTTTGTTTTGTGCTAAAATAAGACGTTTTTAGTCAGTTTGATATAAGCTTTCTTGTTCAAAGCAAAATATTGTCGAAAATCAACCGTTTTTGTCTAAACTGAAACAAAATTCGGTGGTTTGTGTCCGAATACAAAGTTTTCAGATTCTTTAATGTTAGGTTTGCTGCTTCTAACAAAGAATCAACGAAAATATTTTGTTTTAATACAAACTGCAATATAAAATGTCTTTATAGGACAAAACATGATGTTTGGCATCTGTTTATTAAAAATTTACTCGTTTGGAAGCATAGAATCATTCCAAATAAGCTATTCTCGTCGAAACTATAATGTAATTAGTATTTTGTGCTAGAATACAGCGTTTTTGTTAGATTTATTAACAATTTTGTCTATTTTAAGCAATGAAACGAATAGGATTAGCTGCCTTTATCCAAAGTGATACATAAATTGCTCTTTTATGCCAGATTAATACGTTTTTAGTCTGTTCGATGTAAGTTTTCTTGTTCAAAGCAAAAGATCGTCTAAAGTAAGCCGTTTTTGTTTGAACTGATGAACAATTCAGACTGAGAGTCAACAAAAATAATTTGTTTTAATCCAAACTGATAATTTTTGACCCTATAAGAGTCCTATAAGAGTCCGAGATACGCCGTTCTCGTCAAGTCTATAACGTAATTCGTTTTTTTGTGTCAGAATACGACGTTTTCTGTCTGTTTAATATAAGTTTTTAATAATAATAATAATAATAACAATAATAATAATAATATTAATAATAACAATAATAATAATAATAATAATAATAATAATAATAATAATAATAATAATAATAATAATAATAATAATAATAGAAATAAAAGTAAGCTTAGTTTTCTAAGCAAAAATGAAGCTTATTTTGTGTGTTATATGAGCGCTTTCTCATTTCTATGCAAGAAATCATCTGTGATCTGTATTTTTAGGCAAGAAATTGTCTAAAATTAATAACTCATTTTAAAACTGGTATAAAAACATTTACTATACAAAAGTTAATAATAATAATAATAATAATAATAATAATAATAATAATAATAATAATAATAATAATAATAATAATAATAATAGTAATAATAATAATAATAATAATAGTAATAATAATAATAATAATAATAATAATAATGATAATAATAC